>NW_007729612.1:85092-101615 GCF_000696425.1 Galeopterus variegatus | reverse complement strand
GGCCGGCGGGCGGGGCAGCGCGGGAGGCGCTAGGCGCTCATGCACTTAGTAACCTTCAGGCGCCCCGGCCGCCCGCCTGCGCCCTGCGGAGCCCGCGCCGCGGTCGCCCCTATAGGGAGATTGGTCTGGAAGCGGGTCCGGCCAGGATGAGGGCAGGTAGCGACAGCGCACCACCCGGCTCCCTTTAGCCGCGGGGAGACCGGCGTGGGCGGGGTAACCGAGCGAACAAGCAGGCGGGCGAACGCCACGGCCGCCTCCGCCTCCCCCGCTTCCTCCCTGGCCGCCGCCTCCGCCCCTGGTTGGCCAGCGCCAGGGCTGTCGCACATTTTGCCTGTCATCGAGGTCGCAAAGCGCCGCTTTGCGGCTGCCACGTGACAGCCCTCCTGTCAAGAGCTGGGCGCGCAACTACCAGGCTGGGATCCCTGCGCGGGTGGCGGGGATGCCAACCTGCAACTGCGGGAGCTTGAAGTCCCGCAACAGGTTATTCCGGTTTAGATTTACTCAGAGACCTCGGGGTACTGCCTCCCCCTGGTTGGGGCGGGAATCAGATTCTGCGCCTCACGTGGTTAGTCACACAGGTACACATCCAACCTCACAAACCGAGGCAACAGACTGTCACAACCCGTCTAACAAACAGCATTTCATAAACGTACATTTTCTCCAACAGAGTTTCACCGAAATACATCTTCATATACAGTCTCTTACGTTCAACCTCAGCGTCAAATCCTGCTTTACATACTGTCACACCCAATCGCAAGGCCCCTGGCATCTGTATCCTCAGACTTAGCAATACGGAGGTAATTAGACTCCCACGGTAGACACGAGGGAGACGTGGGAGCTGAGAAAGGTGAGAATCTTGACCCCAAGAGGAGGATGAGCATTTTTTAAATTGGTAGTTATGAGAAATAAAAAACCTTTCTACTGCTGCAGTCAGCACTATTTTGGGGAGCTAACACACCTTACAAATGGGAAAAACTTGAGTCCAGCTTTAAATATAGTCAGTCTATCTAAAGTACTTTCATGAGTTAAAAAACTATATTAGAATACTCATCAGCTACGGAAAATTTCAACTTATGGTCAGAAACTGACAGCCTCTGTACCTAAAACAGCCAAAGACTAAGTACAGTGAAGTGTGACAGTTTGTAATCGTCATCCAAGCTAGAGGAAGGGTGACAGTGAAATAGATTCAACCTTGGGGAAATATCAGCTACAGGACTGTAATAGGGCATTTACTTGCTTTGGAAAGTATGTAAAAGCCTACAAATGTGAAGTAAGATTGCTGATTTTATGCTGCAGAGCTAAAATAAAAACCAGTGAAATCACAATATAAAACCAAGGCCTAGGCTTCTTGAAGTGGGAATGTATTCATGAAAAATCAGAAATTTTGAGTTACGTGTTCGGTTTCCCTGAATACAAAGAAGCAGCACTATATCGTATTAAGATCTAGGTTTATTATGTATGTTTTCTTAAATGAAAATAGTCTGGCCTACAACTGTAATATGATAATCTGTATTTAGACCAAAATTAGCTAGATAAGGAATAGAACCCTCCATAGTCACACAAATTGAAGTGTCTTGTTTAATTGCCATCCCTAAGGAAATAATTTCAAAATTCCTAAATAATTCCAAAATGTGAGTCACGAAGAAAACACAGTGCCAACAATTTAAATGTGGCAATTCAGTTGCCCCATTCAGTACAAGGCAGGTGAATAATTGTTCCTAGTTACATGGCCAGGATTGATGCAGCTCTGAAAAGTTGAGGGTTCTTCTCTGTGATTACATGTGTGTACCTCAGAACTCATTCAAATCCTGTGTTGCTCTTTCTCCCTCCCTTCTCTCCATCTGAATTAAAACAATGTGGTGATGTAGAAAGATGGGAAGAATGCCCTAGACATTCAAGCATATGGGTTTTAGTCTGCTTTTCCAAATAATTAGCTGCGGGAACTTGGATGAGTCACTTGGTCTCTCTGTCTTTAGCTTCTGACAAGAGTATTTTATGGGATAAATAAGAAAACAACTATGAAAATGCATGGAAAACATAAAATATTTTTATAAAACTAGCATAGATTTCAGAGTCAACATTCCTAGGTTTCAGTTCTAACTCTGCCCCTTGACAAAACCTGTCAGTTTCTTTATCTATAAAATGAGGCTAAGAAAAGTTATCTCATAGAGTGATTTTGACTGTTGAATGATATAATGCTTGTGAAAATTCTTCATAAACCTTAAAACTCTCAAACATATTAGTCATTGTTACTCTGTACTTCAATTCCTAAATGCTTTTCTCAGGGCATAAAACTTAAGACAACAAAGATTTTTCTCCTTTCTAATCACTGCTTTACTATCTTTATAACACAATTTAGTGCTCTAGTAAATTCTATAATTTTTTTCTCTAATTGTTTCAACTACATATGTTTTATCTCTCCTCAAAGGTTGAAAGTTCCTTGAGATTATAGTGGTTGGTTCCAAGATCCCCATAGATACCAAAATCCGCAGATGCTCAAGTCCCTGATATAAAATGGCCTAGTATTTGCATACAACCTATGCACATCCTCCCATATCCTTTCAATCATCTCTAGATTATGTATAATACCCAATACAATGTAATGCTATGAAAATAGTTGTTATACTGTATTTTTAACTTGAATTATTTTTTTTGTATTGTTAGTTTTGTTTTTTTTTCCCCCACATATTTTTGACCTGCAGTTAGTTGAATCCACAGCTGCAGAACCTGCCCATACAGGGGGCAGACTGTAAAAACTATTTCAAATCCCATGTTTTTTTATATTTACCATAGGTCATGCATAGCAAAGTCTTGGGTACATAACAGATAGTCAATACTTTCAAATTTATTAATTTTTGTTGGGTGTCTACTATGTAAAGGTACATTACATACCTTATCCCATTTAATTTAATCTTCACAATAACCATTTTACAGAATAAAAAGCTGCTCTGAGAGGTTAGGAATTTGCTCAATGTTATGCTACAAAGTGACAGACTAAGTCAAAACCAGTACTTTTCCCACTTATCTTGTTGCCTCCCTACAATCCACCCTCCATGCTGCTAAATTTATATGGTTCTTGAACAGACCATTTCTTCCCTATGACTTATTCATCGTTTGATACCCAGCATCCAGAGTAGTTGTCCACTATAGAGGAAAGAAGGAAAGAAAAATAAATATTGAATTAGAAGAAAAAAAATCCATTTCTCATTTCTCCTGATTTCCTTCCTTAAGAGAAACAATTTCATTTAAGTGTCACAAACCAAGATAATAGAAATGTAGAGAAATTCTGTCCATAAGCATGAGCAAAGAAAAATAATTTTAACCTACCCATTCTCACAGTTGGTCCATTGTAATAATTCATGGAGTTCAGCCTAATTCAAATGCAGATATTTTTCTAGAATCTCCACATTCTTTGATCTTACCATTGATCTTTTAAAAGGAACTTTTATTTCATCTTACTTTCAACTATACATAATAAAGCTTATTTGTAGTTATTTTACTAAAATCTTATTTGAAATTATTTTAGATTTGTAGAATAGTTCCAAAGAAAATACAGAATGTTCTTATACACTTTTTATCCATCTTCCTCTAAGGTTACCATATTACATAACCACTCTACATCTATCAAAACTAAAAAAATTAACATTGCTACAATACTATTAATTAAATTCTAGAGACTCTATTTGGATTTTTACCCTAATGTCCTTTTCTTGTTTCAAGGTCCAATCCAGAATACCACATTACATTTAGTCATCATGTCTCCATAGCCTCTTCCAATCTGTGACAGTTTCTCAGTGTCAACACTTCTGTAAGGGGGGGGGGGAATTTTATAGAATGTCCCCCAAATAGGGTTTGCCTAAGATTTTCTCAGAATTACACTGAGTTAATAGATTTTAGGGAAGAATACCACAGAGGTAATGTTTCCTTGTCAAATCACATCAGTGCCACATGTTATCAACATGACTTATTACTGGTGGTGTTACCTTTATTCTTTGGTTAAGATAATCAAGTGTTTTATCAATACTTCTTGCTTATAATGTAATTCATGAGAAGATTAATATTACTACAGAGTTAGATACACACCTAAGTAACCAAACAGCAAACATGTATTTCATCTAATGATTGAAAGATGTTTAAGGGTCTAGAGGCTGATCCTTAAATCGTAAGATCTGAGTTCAAATCCTATGTCCACTACTCACTGACTTTAAATCACAACCTCTTACTAGCCTCAATTCCCTCACCTGAAAAATGGAGACAATTATCATACCTCATAGACATTGTTGAAAAGATTAAATAATGTATGCATCATATTTTATAACCATGAAACACTATACAAATATTAATTGTTACGTTTAAGCTTTTGAGTTGTTTACTGGGCATTTTTTTCTTACTTTACAAAAGGGCTTTCTTAAGTGTATGAGTCCACTTATAAAAAAGCCTATTGAATCTCAGAAATAAAATGCCAAAGCCAAAATTACAAAGTGATAAAAAGGCCCCTTGAGGGTGGCAGTCTGTTTTCCACCTCTGTTGATCTGTACATACAACAAAGACAACAACTTTGAGACCAGGTAAAGAAATTGTAAATACTACACACACATTTCCAAAAGGTAGTCATTCAGAAACTGCATACTTGAATCAATGAGGAAAAAGCACAAAATAATTTGATTAAATCATATAAATGATGTGTCCTTTTAAATGATTATGAACTGCTAAAGAAAAAGGTTTCTATGACTGTAAGTATGTAATATCCAACTACAAAGGTTGTATTTCAGTATTTGAGAGACATATTATTACTATGTTAAAAGAGAAACCACTACTTGCAGTATAACAGAGTGCTTAACTGTGAATCTACCTTGTACACAATGTTAGAATATAAGCTTACTGAGGGCAGAGATACCCTTGAATCTACTTCAGTGAACTAGTGCTCAATAAATGTTAGATTACTTACTTATGTTCTCTGAACTAAGACTAACCTCTGTGCTGCCAGTTCTGGTTTACATAACAGGCAGACTAAGCACAAGCTTTAGGGCACCAGCAAAACCAGATTTAAAAAAAAAAGAAAGAAAACTTTCCTAAAGAATTCATTATTTCAGGAGACACTGCTTTGGGAGCTATCCCCAGTGTTCTCCTTACTTGCAAATAAAAAAGGCTTTTTCTCCTAAAAAAAAAAAAAAATTAATATTTCAGCAACAGACATAGTCATCATGGGAAAAATCAGAACTTTGTTGGACTTTTTCACTCTTATTTTTGGGTTTTGTATTATTTTTATTTTTATTTGCATATGAGGTAGGGGTGGAGGGATATCAAAATCTGCTCAGAGTTTAGGGCCTCCAAAATCTTAATACAGCTGTGTGTGTATCTTAAGTTACCATAAATTTTATTTACTCATTTATTCAGCAAAAAGTATTTCATGAAAATTATAACACATGTATACCCATACTTTACATAATAAGTACAACTTAAGATTCTTCATTACAATGTTTTCTCTAAGCAAGAAACCATAATAAATGCTAGGAAGCAACTCTGATAAACTGGACTTATACCAGTTATCTCTTCATCAGCTAACAGTGCTACTTATCACCACACCCTCCAGCTGTACTAAAAGATTACACAGTTCCCAGAATCACCAAAAGTAAATGATCATTTATTACTGTTATAAATGGAATCCTAAATGTTATATTTGAAATGTCTAAACACATGTAAGAAAAAAAGAGAGGAGATAATTTCTTGTGTCATAGTTCCCACGTGATTCGCAATTCAAGTTTAGTTATCTGAGGAAAGAGCTCTGGGTGTTTTTGTTTGTTTTTTTGTTTTGTTTTGTTTCTCAACAATCCAGTTAAAGAAAACACTGCCAGATTCTCTCCCCAGTTTCAACTCTCCCTCTACCTACCAGCCAATCTGTTGCTAGATGATTATCCAGATGTTTCTAGTGTGTTTTGTAGCTAATACTCCCAGTATACTTCAAAGACCTGGGTACAGATTTTGAGGACATGCTTGCCACAGGCCACTTCTAATTGATCTCACTTGTCATTTTTTGCTTGGTTTCATTTTCACCACTGGCTGCATCATGCAACCGTACTGGATATTTTTTAGAGAATAAAAATATAAAAAGCAGTGGTTAATCTCACATAACTAAAAGAGGAAGTTAAAAGTTCAGAGAATTAGGATCGGATGATTGAAACAGACATTTAGGGAAGAGACTATTCCTTTACATTTAGACAATGTCCCCATTCACCTCCCACCCCCCAAAACCAAGCCCCCATCTAAGTAGTGAAAGAGACAGCTTCGGCAACAAAGCAATGGCTTTTTTTTTTTTTTAATTTTGCTTTAAATTAGTTGCTTTTCTCCCTTTCCTCCAAGGAGTATCTCATAGTTTCTATTCCTTAGAACATTAAGGCTTCAGAGTTCCTTGATATCTTACCTATACCATGTCTTAGGTTTTCGTAAAATTCAGTCAGTAAAAGACTTTTGCTTGTTCTGAGCACTGTGCTTACTGTCAGTCCAGGTCTCTCCCCTACCCTTACAGCCACCGCGGCCCCGGCGTTAACTAGCAGGTGCGAGGCCGAGGCCTGGGGCTGAGCGGAGGCCAAGTGTACGGCAGTGCGCGCGCCCCAGAGGAGGAAGAGGCTGCAGCCGCAGGCCCGGCCGCCCGAACTTCGCGAGCCTGACTGGGGAGCGCGGAAGCGAGCAGACCTGCCCCGCTTGGGCTGGAGAAAAATTTTGCGCCGACTTTCTCTCCGCCTTCCAGCAGCCCGAGCCGCCGAGTCTCTAAGGCTCTCCACATTGGTCTTAATTAACAACACCCCCTCGCCCCCGCCTCTGTAGGGCTCGGGGCAGCCCTCGGTTTCGCGTCGCAGACCCCAACCCGCCTGCCAGCCGGAGGAAGGTAGGCCCCGCTCAGCGGGCCGAACCCCGCTCCAGCTGGGGCCTGCCCTCCCGGTTGGCGGGCCGGAGTCAGTGCGAGAGACCGAGGATGGGAGGCGGGGAACGAGGAGGCGGGAAGACGGGCGCGGGGCCCAAAGGGCCGAGCGAGCGAGGCGGCGAGCGAGAGCGCCACTAGGGCGGAGGGCGGGGCGTGGGCGGTGCCCTGCCTTCCCGCTCCCGCGGCGCTGCAACTCGGCCGAGCCTCCTTAAAACTCTGCCGTTAAAATGGGGGCGGGTTTTTCAACTCAAAAAGCGCTCAATTTTTTTCTTTTCAAAAAAAGCTGATGAGGTCGGAAAAAAGGGAGAAGAAACCGGCACCGTCTCTGCAGAGGCAACAGAAGCGGCAATTGTCTCAGCGAAAAAAGCAAGGGAGGGAGGAAAGGAAAAGAGCAGAAAGGGGGACAACGCTCAAGCAGGGGTGAAGGAAGCAGGGACCGGCAATTCGGGGGGACCAGCTACAAAAGAAACTGTCACTGGCAACGCTGCGGCTCAGGAGGAAGCAGTGCTGCCCGGCTCGGCTCCAGGGCACAGCGGGGACGGCCGCTGCCCTGTCGGCGGCACAGGCTAGGGGCACAGGCCGGGGGACCGCAAGGGGCTGGCGAAGTGGCACAGGACGCCGAAGCTTCAGGGCTGTCGCCGAGAGGACGGCCGGCCTGGCTGCGCGCTGGGATTGTGGCGACTCCCCATACTCAGAGCTTGGCCTGCCTTTCCAAGACCCTCCTCATCTCCAGAGGCCCCCCCAAAAACCGGGAAAGGAAGGAAAGGACGGCGGCGGAGGGAGCTCAATGAGTGCTTACACTCGAAAGCCTGAACTCGCTCGGTCCTAGGCGGGAAGTTACCGGTGGGCTGCCCTGTGCAGCCGCGATGCAGCCGCGAGCTGCCCCAGCGGCCTGGGTCCCATAGGCGCTTCCCTCATCGCTCGCTCCTTCCTCAGGCTGCCGGGAGTCCCGGGACTCGGTGGGGCCGGCATGACAGGGTTGTCGGGCGCCCGCCGCGCGTCCGGCAGCCTCCGGAGACGCGCGCCGAGCCCGGCTCCCACGGCCTCTGAGGCTCGGCGGGGCTGCAGCAGCCCGGCGGACGGACTCCGGAACCTCCCCGCTCAGCGTTAGCCCGCGGCTCGGCCCAGACACGACTAAGGCTCCTCTGGAGAAGTTGAGAGCACTGTGGAGTCGTTACGAACTGTAACTTGAGGGCCACAGAACTGCTGCTCCCGTTTGCCTTTGGCGATCATCTTTAACCCCCCGGAGCACGTCAGCATCCAGCCATCGCGGCGCTCTCCCAGAGCGGAGGACTCAGGACTACCCCTTCGGCGAGACGGATGGAAACTGAGCCCCTTCGAGGACCTGCCCCTGCAGTTCTGGCTCACGCGGCTCAAGTCACCATCGTGAGCACGGGTGGGTTAATGCCTTTTCTCCCCCCCCACCCCGCCCCCATGTCTTTTCTTCTGCGGTATTTTCTGCCCTGCTCTAGTCCCTTAAGTCTCCACACACATTCCTCACAGCGATCTATAGCTTAGGTACGTGACAACTCTGCCTACATCTTACGTCCGGAGTAATTAACCAGGAATGTATGTGCGTTTGTGCGTCTCTCTGTTGAATCACCAGAATTCTTCATAGGGGTTAAGCTAAAAAGCGAGGAGAGGAGCCCCTCTCCAATGGCTCAGTTTTGCTGAATAATCACGTGTGAATCGAGGGGCGGGCTTTTGGCAGGCAGATCTTACTAGTATTTACTACCAAGCTCTACTCCAGATTAACCATCCCAGCCCTTCTGTCAGTCTCCGATGCCATCATGCAGCCTGGTTAGGAGCTAAAGAAAGGGGAAAAAGAAAAACAACTAATTCATCTTTTCCCGATCGTCAGGACCCTAAAGAATGGCCGAGCCTTGGGGGAACGAGTTGGCGTCCGCCGCTGCCAGGGGGGACCTAGAGCAACTTACTAGTTTGTTGCAAAATAATGTAAACGTCAATGCACAAAATGGATTTGGAAGGACTGCGCTGCAGGTTGGTATCCAGAGGTGGGGAAAACAGGTCAATAATGTTGCCTACGTGACCCGGGTTTCTAGAATGACAGCTTTTAAGCTTTCAGGGGTACAAAATTTCACTGTTTTTAAACCTAGTTGGTTGCCATATTTTATATCTTTAAGTGGATCCAACGCCTTAGAATGACGTACTTTGAACAAACTCGTCAAATCCAATAACATCCTCGATATCAAGTGGGTTCCAGATTTGGTCTTAATTTTTGGAATGTTTTTGTGACAGTGGAGATTTTAAAGTAGTCATAGCAGCGCCGAGGTTTGTTTGTTTTGTTTTTATTTTAGACAGCTCTGTAAACACATTATTATGATTATTATTTGAAGTAAATACACTGCTATTAGTGGTTTCACGTACTTAGCCCCCAATAATTGACTTTAACGTTAATTTTCTTGACTACTGGCAAGGGTGTTTTTCCTTAAAATTCTTCAAGTTTTGACAAACGACCTTTCCTCATTTGGAATGGGTGGCCTGGGCACCGGCACCGGGACAGGATGTACATTTCACAGTTAATGTAATGACACCCACCCATTCAGGAGTGAGGAGGAATAAAAAGTTGTATTTTCTAATCAGAGCTCAGCTGCAGTTTTTGTCTCTGCGGTCTTGCCGTGGTATGCTCTAATTTCAGTAATTAAATTTACAGTCTACAATTGACACATGTTCAGCTGCCAATTTGTACCTGATAATTTTTTTCCTCTTCTGAATATTATCATTTAACTTAGTTGAAACGCTTAAAAACAGAAAAAAATGGCAAAGTAGTCTGAAATAGTTGCTTTATCAGAGTTCTGATGATATTCTTATGAGGTATTCTTGTTTAGAAATGCAATACTTGAAGCTGTTTTTGAAAACCTTATTGGAGGGAGGGTTTTTAGAGGGCTTTGTTTCAGTTAGGAGAATTAGACATTTAAGTGACAGGAGATATACTATTAACAGACAAGTCCATACAGTATATACATTTTAAATCAGAATACACTGGCCTTTCAAAAATTTCAGTTTTAAGGAAGTTTATGCATTGTTACTAAATTATTTATCTTCCTGTTTCAGGTAGATTAAGTAGGGAAAGGATTTTGTTTTTCCTTTTCCACCTAGTAGTTTTGTACAGGTTTAGTAATCATAGAAATGCCACAAATTTAATATATTGAAAAGTTTCCTATTGAAAACTCAAAAGATTACATAAATCTCACAAAGAATGAGCCATTTAACCCATGTTCAAAATAAGATTTTACAGTACTTTGGACGAACAGGAAACTACGAGATTAATACTATTTTTTAAAAAGTTTCGACAGACTTTTTTTTTGACAAATAAATACAACTGCAATCTTGTTTATATAAAACATACTTATCAAGATACTAACACCCACTTATTGTGGCTTAGTCCCAGTATATATAATGAAACACACACAAACAGGAGTCTCAAAGCTTATTTTCAGTATGCATAATCCTGAGTCTGAGGTTGTATCATAACACAGGAAAGAACTTTCTTCAAAACCATTTCCAATATTACTATTATTTCCTATGAAAGATGGCAAATTTTCTTCTACAATTATGTTTATTTGATTCAATTGTAAAAGTTTTTTCTCCTTTCCTAGTGTACGTTTTTTCAATCAGGATAATATCAAAGGCCTTAATCGTATGTTTGCTTTACAAAGATCCAAGGTGTCTGTCTCTTATTTTCCTCATTCTAGGTTCTTAAACGTGACTGAATCTTTAGAGACAGTTGTGGCAAAAATTAGATTGTATTAATTTTTAATAACCAAAAAGTATATTTTATTGAAGTTCTTGAAAAATAAATTATGTGCCGTTTTTATCACTGCCCCAAAGGAAGGGCTAAAAGTCAATAGGGTTTTAACAACAGGGAAGCTTAATGTCTTGATCATCTCTATACTTGGCATTTATAAAATGTTTATTCTAGGTATGTTTTATATTACTTAATTTGTGATTACTTGTAAAACAAACATTTTAAAGAGAGAGATCTACTTTATATGTGTTTTCCAATGGATTATCATTTAATTTTATAAGGATTGAGGTCTACTATGCAACCTATTTATTATAAATTTAGATTATTATGAATATACCTAAATGTAAATGAAGCTAGTTAAAATGCTGAAAAATTTCTGGCATGTTAATAAGAGTAATATTTTTCACAACTAAATTATATATATTTTATTCTTGCATGCTGCTCTACAGATATTTTAAAATTATGAGGGACTAATAGAGAACTCTTATGAGTGAAATATATTCAAACAACAATAGATAAGTCTTTGTCATGTGAATTATTTGTATGCGATAGCAAATATTAATACCACATTCAGACTTTTAAAATTTTGACAGTTTACAAATAGCTATTCCTAAATGCTTAATAATAACTGCAAAAGGAAATAAGATAAGATCACCAATTGATTATTAAATGGGCTCAAACCACAAGACAAAGCTGTCCGTGTCCCAAAACCCTCATTTAATATCTTATTTTTTCTTATTTTGCTCACTTGAAAATCAGAAGGCTAGTTAGAACTTTGAGAAACAGTGAAGTAACATAATAGGATGACTGTTTCATTGTTTTCAAGAACACTTGCCATACAAATTTCCTTTCTAATACAAGGCATATAATGAACTTGGTTTTAGATAAATTGATATAATAAGCAATGTAGAACACTGTTATTTATGTAACACCTTAATAATCAGTAACATTTTATAACTTGTAGGATTCTAAGCACTGAACACACCTAGTACCCAATATTAAATAACTTGCAAAGAAAAACTATTTTTAAAAAACACTCGGAAATTTGAGTCTATGTCTATTTGCAGGAAACTTGTGAAAATTAATCATTTAAGAAAATATCAGATCTAGATTTTTAACAGATCACTTTTACACTAGGTGATAGAGTTTGAATGTGTTGAAACACTTGTTCTGGGATTTAAAGAAACTCACCATCCTTATTTGTTTTTAGTATCCATTTAGAAAATCAATTTTACCCACGTTTGATTTTCCAAAATTAATACCCCAGGCACATTTTAAGAGCATAAACAGGCGAATAGAAGGAGATGCTTACTTATATCCCAAATTCCATTTTTTTATTTTAATAAAGTCATGAAATTGCAAAACTCTTTATGGGAGATAGAGAACTGAGTTGTCAGTAAATTTTATATAAGTTGCACAAATACTATTTTATTGATCAATTTAACCTACTTTGGGGCCCATTTAAAATATTCCATCATAGAAGCTCAATTTTTAGAAATTTTCTTCTACGTTTACCTACTAGTACTTTCCTGCAACTGAGCCCTTCGAACTCCATCCTATGGTTCTTCTCCAAGCACTCCATCAAAAATAAAGTTGCATAAATAAAAGGACAGATAGATATTTTTAAATATTTCTGTAGCTGAGCACTAGAAGGACTCTACCGTTTTTACTTCTTTTCTAGGTTATGAAACTTGGAAATCCCGAGATTGCCAGGCGACTACTACTTAAAGGTGCTAATCCCGATTTGAAAGACCGAACTGGTTTCGCTGTCATTCACGATGCAGCCAGAGCAGGTTTCCTGGACACTTTACAGACTTTGCTGGAGTTTCAAGCTGATGTTAACATCGAAGATAATGAAGGGAACCTGCCCTTGCACTTTGCTGCCAAAGAAGGCCACCTCCCGGTGGTAGAGTTCCTTGTGAAGCATACGGCCAGCAATGTGGGGCATCGGAACCATAAGGGGGACACCGCCTGCGACTTGGCCAGGCTCTACGGGAGGAATGAGGTCGTTAGCCTGATGGAGGCAAATGGGGCGGGGGGAGTCGCGAATCTGCAATGAATGTGGAGAGGGTTTTTCCACATTGCCTCTACTTTGTCAGTTAATTGGTTGGCGGTCCTGACTCTTTTAATGTCGTTTGTTAAAATTCAGTTTTGTCATATTTTAAAGAGCTAGCTAAATCTTCTGAGACTGCATAAGTGAAGCCTTACCACAGGTTCATGAATATATTTAAGCAACATCTTTTTCACCTGCAAAATCCTGAGTTCTAACGTGTAATTGCAAATAGCATTGACTTTCTTCTGAATATTTTATCTTTCCTTGACTTTCCTTGCTTTCCCCTTTGCCAATTTCAATACCCAGCTTGGAGACTTTGTTTTTAAAATGGTTTGTCCTGATGCTTTTTAAAAGGGTTTTTCCTTATTTTTTTTTTTTTTTTTTTTTTTTTTTTTGCTTAATTAAAACACTTTCTCAAAACAGGACATTTTTCTCTGTGATTTTTCACTCCTCTATAACCCACATACAATTTGCCACTTGCTAAGGAGAACTGTACTAAAAGTTCATGATATTCTAAGTCTTGACGTTAGATAAAGTAGATAATTGGAAAACTAGAAATTATGTTTACGATTCATTTATTTTTTTTTTCTTCCTCTCCCGCTACCCCTCCCCCAAACACTAAAAGTTCATGATATTCTAAGTCTTGACGTTAGATAAAGTAGATAATTGGAAAACTAGACATTATGTTTACGATTCATTTATTTTTTTTTCTTCCTCTCCCGCTACCCCTCCCCCAAATCCCAAAGATTTTACTTGGTGCCTAGTATTTCTGCTTTAAAACAATAAGAAGAACATTTTTTGAAGATCAAATCTGAAATTATTTCAGTGTAAATTTCTCCTAATGTTCACTCTTCTCTTTTTCTCAAAGTTAAGTCAAATAGTTGAAGGACAGTTTTCAGAAGTAGCAATCTGAAAACAAATATATGTTAGCTCTAAAAGCTAGTTTTAAAAGTGAATGCCACCTTAAAAGTGCTATTCTTTAGCTGATCTTTTTAATCACAATTTGAAAAAGTTGGTTAAATAATACATTTCCCAAAAGTATACCATAAGTGTACTAAGTGTAACACCAGCTTTTTCTCCCTGAATGTCAGAAACTTAATGTTACAAACTGTTTAAGTATTAAGAGGAAACAAATACCAATTTTTAGGGGATAAACTCAGCAGGAAAAAAAATGTGTAAATTACATGTAAAGGTTATAACTGTTTTAGGGTCTGCAGAACGATAAATACAGAAACCTTTACAATAAAAAGACACTCCAACATGTGGTACTTGATTTCCACAAAACTGTTTAGTAAAGGAGTATAAAACCTTTTAAGGAACATTTTTAGCTAATTTTGCAGGAAATAGAAATACCAAATTTCCAAGAGGATTTTCCAGCATCTACTACTTGCTCTGTCATTTTAATTAAAGATTTTTGCCAAAGGATTTCAATGCAGTTACCACTTATAAATTTATAAATACTTTATTCATCATCTCCCACATGAACAAAGATGTTTTATGTGAAAGTCCCCTCCTTCTGCTTCATAAGCTCACTGCCCTTTCTCCAAAAAGAACAAAATACTTCAAGGTTTATTGAAGGACATGGTTCTAATGCCTGCCCTAACAAGGATTGGAATGGTTGCAGGAAGTGGTTTTTGATCATTTATTTTCCTTGATAGTATAAAAGAATATAGGAGGAAAAGCTTAATCCATTTCATTTTGCACTAAAATTCACATTCCCTAAGTGCAACAAGTTTTACTCCTGCTACCTTTAACCACAAGTTACTGAAATTTATTTTTGATAGCAACATGAAATTAAACTTAAAACATTTATTTCTTTAGAAAAAAGAAATTGAGACGGTTTTGAAAGAAAATGTTGTATTTTGGATTTAGGAACAGTCAATATATATAATATACTGCATTAGTAAGCCGAGTTTTTTCTAAACACAATACCATTACTGAAAGTAATAAAAACAACCCTTCTTACAAGTTGCAACTGTAAAGATGCTCGTATCTGTACTTAAAATCCAGTTTAATGGACTTTACAGTATTCACCATGTCTCAGCACTTACTTTATTCTATAAAATAAAATTTCCCTTTAGAGATTTCAAATATAAAGGCATAGGATTTTCATAAAGCAAAAGAGAAGTACTTCTGCAATTGCTTTGTTCTCGGGTGGTCGGAGCACAATAGGGGGAGAGGAAGCTCTATCTCTTCATCAGCCTAAAATTTGCTAGACATTAGAACATCGCCACATTACTCTGGCTCTTCGAAGAAAGTAATTTTACTAATCTAAGTATTTTAGAAATGAGTTTTGTGGTCCCCTCTACGAACTATGAAAAGCCATTATTCAGTCTCTCCAAAACCTCGACAATATTCAGTAAGATTCTTGAATATGCCAAAATGTATAGGGTGGAAGAAACGGTGCTGCCGAGTTTAATGGGGTCTAATTTGCAGCGAGCTGAGGTGGGGAGGGGTCTGAATTTATTCGGATGCTGAGAGTAGGGATGCAAGTGATAATTGAGTGTCCAAAGCCCCAGGAGACACTAATAGAAATAATGGGGAATACAGAGGAGAGATGCGCTCTCTCAAATTCAGTTCCTTCACTGCGTCCGCATCCACATCTCCACATCGGGAAACTCAGGCTCAGCCCTTGCCCGGTAATCTGAATCCAGACTTAACGCCTGGGGGAGGGGGACACTAACAGGACCTCAGTCCAAGTTCTGGTCCCCGAACCACTAAGCAAAGTGCTTTCTGTCATATTTTGGCAGTGAATCGGTAGTTTAATAATAGGCATCTCGCAACGGTGTGATAAGTCCATGTATACACACACCACGTTGGGTGACTGGCTAAAAAATAAAGTATTCTGTCCCAGGAAAGCAATTCACTTAGAAATAGGATAAATTTCCCTTGTCAAATTGATGAAGCGAACGTTATGGAATCGGTCGCTCGGGACTGCTTTCGAAATCTCAGTTCCCAAAAAGGTGCTTTCGGCTTTTACTGGAGATAGAAGTAATAGTCCAGCAGCGCTGGAAGAGCGCAGTGTTGGAACGAGAAAGGGTCGTGCTCGCAGCCTTCCAGGTCGCCCTAAGCAACCTTCATCAAAAGGCTACAGGGGAAAGTCCCTGTCTTGGTCTCTGGAGACTGTTTTGCTTTTACATGGCAGTTCCATGAAAACATATCCACGCAGAAACGTAGGGAGAGGCAGGAGACAAACTTGTCGCCTGAGACGTGGGGTAAAGCTCTGCCCATAGCCAACCCAAGCCCTCTACGGAGGGGCTGCGAAGACATCATCCTTTCTGTCCCTTTGAAACTGTTTCTCCAGACTCCAACTCGCCCCCGGCGCCCTAGTAAGAAAGCTGGAGTCCAAAGCTCCCTTAGGGCGCGCAGAAAAGCCCGGGGTGGGGGTGGGGGAGCTGCAAAACCGTTAGCTCGCGTTTTTTTTTTTTTTTTTTCCTCCTCCCTCGCTAAGGTTTCTTTTCTTTTCTCTTCCTGTCCAAATATTTCAAATTTCCGCGCCTTAAATAACAGTCTCTTTTTATTTAGTTAGTTTCCTCGGCAGGTCTGGCCGCCCGCTTGTCTCAGCCCCCCTACGGCCCGGGGCGCCTCGGGCGTTTCGGTGCTGCCTGCAGCCCCTGCGTGCTGCCCCCGACTCAGCTTGCGCCGCACAGAGCGCGCCCGCTGGAGCCACAGCCCCCTCCTGCCGCGACCTCGCCTGACCCAGCAGTCTGGGCACCCAGAGCCAACTAAGGCCGCCCCCCGCCCGGACGCCTGCCTGCCTCCCAGCCTGACTTTCCTCC
>NW_007729612.1:65163-84758 GCF_000696425.1 Galeopterus variegatus | reverse complement strand
CCCGGCCGCCGCCGCAGCGCCCCGGGAGCTGGCCCTCCGGCATCGGTCCCCGAGGAGGCGGCAGCCATCCTACTGGATGGTTCCGGCGACCTGTGCCTGAGTACTGGGGCCGGAGGGCGGCGTGGGCGCAGGGGCAAGCGGGCCGGTGAGTGCCTAGCTCTCCGCAGAGGTGAGCTGGCGGCGGGACGCGGCGGGGCGGCTGGAGCAACTGGTGCCCAACGCCAATGCCAGCACTCCCATCCCCCGCCCCCCATGACAGCTGAGGACAGCCGGGCTCTGAGTCTCGCGTCCAACTGCGAGGAGGCAAATGCCTCTCTGGTTTCTTAGCCCCTTAGACTATTCGAAAAGTTGCCCGATGGTTTTGCCCCCCTTCTCCCTTAAAATTACTAGACGTTCAGGACTGAAAATGAACGTTCATTTGGAAAGACCCTCAGCCTGAAACACCGTGAATTGCAGGGCTAGGGTGTGCAAAACACCTAGAAGGGGTCTTGTTTTTTCAGTGTGTAACAGTTTCGAAAATCGAGTATGGATCTTCAGCGATGCTTCAAAGGGATTTAAAACTCCACAGATCTCCATATAGTCTTGGTAAATTAAGGTTCCACTGAAATGTTTTGCCATCTGCTATAGAAACATTGTGCGAGCTTCAGGTGTTAGGATGTGGGTTTGGAATTTTCTGTGCCGCCTTTAATCCTCAAAGACATTAAATAACAGCATGGTAACACACCCGGCAAGCAAGCAAAGGTTATCCTTGCCACCACAGCACCTGCAAAAGCACAAGTGGAACTCACATATTTTGCTTCCTGAGCTCTAAAATGGCTTCTGAACCATCCAGAGGTACCAGCACATACGGGGTGGGGGACCGGGGACGGGAGAAGAGTTTGTTCATTTTTTAAAACTACACAGATATTATTACACTTCAGTTGTTCCACCTCATCTCTCCTCCAGCCCCCATCCTCATCGGTCAAGGAAGAGTTTTAGTGTAGGCCTGTTCAGTAATTCTATATAGACCTTTTCTCTTCCCTCAAATCCCCCCTCCTCCCCCCAAAAACCCACAAGACGACCAGCCAAAAACATCAGCTCTTTTGGGGAGGAAATAAAAAACCACCAATCCTTATCCAACTACAAGTCATTTCTTTTGAACACTAAGAAGAAATCCTACATCCAACCAATGCTGTGAAATAAATAATTTACCAGGACCTCAAATGCATTTAATTTGTATTAAGTGATAATGTCTCTTTATCATGAAAATAATGGGACAGTTTCTGGAATTGATAAGTGAAAAACTCAAAAATCTTTCTGAAATTTTTTGGAGACACGCTTGTGCTCTTTTTTACATTTCATCAGTAGATTAGTTACTTAGAATAATTTGATATATTTATCTTGACGGTACAAAGCAATATCATGCTGACCAGTTTTATTTTAATTATATGCTTCAGATTTTCAGATTAAAGAATAGTGAAAGTTCACATATAAATGAAAACTGTCAACATCTTTTAATGTTGAATATTTAGTTTAGAAATGCACCAAATTATTTATCACAACATATTAAAATACAGTCCTTTCCCCTGTTCCTTCCCAGTGTACAGTTCGCACAACTTATTGGTAAAGAAGTCTGTCCTGAATTTAAAACTTATGGTTCGAAAGCATGATTTCCTAAAATAAAAAATAATTCACCGGTCTTTAGGAATAATTATTCTATAATTTGGCTATTCGATGTACAGCTAATGTAACAGTATCTTCTTCTTTGACATTTTGGAACTATTATTGTGTACATTTTGGGCCCTTTTGGACCCAAATAGTTCTTGTTCAATGTAGTTTTCTTCTTCAGACATTTTTTTATTAAAAAGTGACTGTTCTCAATGATACAGCAGTATTCTGATGCCCATTCTGCTAATTCAAGCACTTCAGACCAAACCTCTACAGGCCTTTAAAAAATGAACATGTATTTCTTCTTTTGTCAAAGTTTGGAACAGCTATGAATGAATATTAACATTTGAAAGGCCTAAAATAATTAATTTGCATATCAGTAATAATATTATAGTGTGGTAATGATTCAAGATGAAATAAAAATGCTCCTGTATTAGAAGAATAAAAGGGATCAAATTATTAAATGAAGCAGCATTTGATGATGACTAACAGTATAATATTCTCTATGAATATTCAAATAAGCAATACTATGTATTGCTGTATACTTTTTAACTGTGAAAGATAATATATAATAGTGATCATGAGATATAAAAGTAATCATTCCAGAGTCTCTTTTTCAATGTTAAGTAAAACACAATTAAAAACAGTAGGCTTTCTTTTTCTTTTCTCTTTTTTTTTTTTAACTGTACTAACACCTATAGTTTTGGCTGTCCCCATCTTTTTTTTTTTTTAACTTTTTCTGTTTTTGTCCTCCACATTTGAGATGATGAACGAAAATATGTAGATAGAGCTTTCCAATTCTCCTTTATTCCTGCTTCCTCAGCTATTTCTCTATTCACAAATATCACTTCGACTTTTAAAATCATATTTAATGATGCTAAAAAGTAGTTATTATTCCCATTAATTCAAATTTATGATAGGCCTATAAGTGAAAAAGCAGTCAGTCTGTATTTTATTTAAAATAAAATTAAGTGAAAAAAAGTGTGTATCTTTTAAAATCATATTTAATGATGCTAAAAAGTAGTTATTATTCCCATTAATTCAAATTTATCATAGGCCTATAAGTGAAAAAGCAGTCAGTCTGTATTTTATTTAAAATAAAATTAAGTGAAAAAAAGTGTGTACAGGTTATAGCAATTGTGTATTTATGTTTGAATATAAATTAGTTGAAATGTTAAGAAATATTTAATATTTTGACATAGCTAAGATTTTCAACATAGAATCCAGATCTAGAAAATATTAAATTTAATTTCTGATGTTAAGAAAATAATTTAATATATTTTAATTTGTCATATTAAGATAAGGCTAATTGTTTTAACAAATAAGAAGTTAAACTGTTAGAAAAATATGAAAATAGGACTACAATATCATATCTAAAGCAATTTTTAAAAAATAAATTACTCTTACTGGTATATTATATATTTTCATTGTAGTGTTTGTTTTTTTATAATTATATTTTGCATTTGGCACATGGACCAAAGTTTTCTATGTTTATCTATAAGTATACAGTTGTCACTATACACTTAATCAAAATGATGCTTTCTGGTCCTGTCCTATGTGAGTATTTTTATGTATATGTGTGTAAGTTGAGTTATTTCTTGCTAAAGCTTAATAATAGTAAGAAAAACTGAATTAGTAAAGTTCTGTGTAGTGTGTAAATGGATATTTTTAACAAATACTACCAATCTACTTCACATCATTCTTTTAAGATGTTAAATGATGATTTACTACAGAAATGTAAGGTGCTGATTTTTTAGATATAGGTGAGATCATATTTATTAATGGTGCAGTGAACAATATAAATTAAAATCTTAGAACTGAAAACACTGATGCAGGTCCTGGTTCTACCCAAGTTATTGTTTTAAATTCTTGTCATGGGGCAAATATATTAAAAAGCCACTTATACATAATTTGGAAATTTCAAGTATTAGAAATACAATTGTGATAGTGACAAGAGAAAGAATGGACATTTTAAGTGTTTTAGATAGCCATGCCTGTAGGTTAATTTAATATTAAATACTAATGGGAAATTTGCTAAAGAATCACAAAACAAGACCAGTTAAAGATATTTGCCCAAGAATCCAAAAGCAGGGCAAACAAGACCAAAAAAATTTTTCATTATATCACAGTGGTAAATATAAACAAATTGATTTTCTTGGTATGGGCAATTTTCTAGTTTCTTGTGTAGTTTTCTACCATTTTCACTTAGATAATGCTTTTAAAACACATAAGTAGAAAAAAATACTATTTATGGCCAAATGTATAAATTACATATATGTTTTACTTATATACTACAGACACATATTCTATCCAAAAGTAACAAGCTCAGCATCATTCTGAAAGGGTGAGTAGATACAGTCTGACATCTGGACTAGACTAAAGGGGTGTTCAGTGTGAAGCCGGAGTAGGGCCACATGGGAGAGATCCCTGAACTGACTGTTGACTAATTTGCTCAAGAGGAATCAAAATGGCTCTGAGCTAGTATAAATTGCCCACAGTTGTTTAAATACACCATGCACTGGAAAAGCAAATAACTCTATACAAAGACAGTTAAAAGAAGGAATATGTATATATATAGTTAGTCCAGAGAGACATCACAGATTTCATAAGGAAAATATTAATGTGGAAATATAATAATAGAGAATTGTACATAACAACATCAGTTGAAGATCAACAATTGCTTTCAATTTCTTTTAAAAATGCTCATTATCATGTTTTAAAGATTTAAAATGTACAATTCTTCAAACATATGACTATTATCTATATGCAACAATACATATTAACTTATTAATATTCTAAATTTTAAATTCCCACAAAAAAGTACTTCAAAATAGTTGTTAGTTCAGCAAATTCTATTGAAAGACCTTGTACCTTACCCTAAGATCAGAAAATAAAGTTTTTGGCTTACCAACATAAAAAATTTAAACATCAGTGCTTTCTAAGGAAAATATTCTGTCTCTAATTACCAGGATGAAGATCTGGGAATTTTTGGTAGCACTTTTTTGTCTTCTGCAAAGAGATTATATTTAGGATCAATGTAAGATTAATTTATCATTTCTACAATAAAGTAATATTTTATATCATTGTTTTGAGTTTAGTATATAGAAGTTAAACAAAAGAACAGTGCGTGGCCATTGTGAGGTTTCTCTGCCCAGCAGCAGAGAAATCAGATCAAAATATCAGATATAAAATTCAGGCTACAGAACAATAATATTAAATCAACTGACAGATGAACTGTCCTACACAAAAATTTTCTATTAATTTGGGGAAAAGGAGTGGTAAGAAAAAATATTTAAATCTCATTCCATTAGATTAAAAGATTACTGGTCTCTTATTCAATATTGTAGGAAATAAAATCCTAAATATTTAGGAAAGGGACATGAACATCCTAAAAAGAAATATGATAATAGTTGATCTGAGAGAATTCTCTGTAAATGTTTTAATGTAGTTATGGATATGTTAGCATATAAAAAGTATTCAGTAAGATCTTGAGTTATAGTAAATTGTGTCATCATTTATTAAATGATGACAGGCTATTAAATCATAAGTACAAAAAGAAAATAGGAGGTACTTTCATAAATGTCTTTTCTTTTTGGTACTTAATTTATTCACTTATTAATTCTGCTTACATTTCAGTGAGATAAAAGAAACACATAAGCAAGTTAATAAATCAATATTTATCTTGCATCTGCATTACTTAGTTTAATATTCATAACCCCTTCATGGATTGGGCTTTATTATACCATTTTACAAATCAGGAAACTCAGATTTGGTGATGTTGAGTAACTTGTTCATGGGCATAAGCTGGTAATTTATGGCATAAGGATACAAAATCATGTCATTTTCTACTGCACAATGGCCAGTTTATTATACCATTTTACAAATCAGGAAACTCAGATTTGGTGATGTTGAGTAACTTGTTCATAGTCATAAGCTGGTAATTTATGGCATAAGGATACAAAATCATGTCATTTTCTACTGCACAATGGCCAAATGGGAAGATCTTTAAGGAAAATAACCACAAATCAGTCATCTCAACAATCACATATTAAGGACCCATCATTATGATCACTTAATAGGTTTACGATCTTGAAACTAATTATATTTGAGGCTTTCCACATCTGTATGATGAAGGTAATAATACCTAATTTACCATGATATTGCAAATAATAAATGAAATGTGTGCAAAGTTCCTGGTACTCAGTAAGCCTTTAATAAATAACAGCGATTATTATGAGGATACAAAGTAACAGAAAATCCATTCTTGACCTCAAGAACTTAAAAACTATTTGGGTAAATAAACTTATATATGGTATACATATAACAACTGGAAAGTAAGCAAGGTTTATAGAACTACATGGTAGTGTGTGGTGTAGATTGCACCAAAAAGCAGCCTGATTAGATAAACACTTATTAGAAGGCTAATGATATGGATTTAAATATCCTACAGTGGAAAACTACTCTTACTGAGAAGAAAAAGGAAAAGCTACCTTGAAATAATTGTTTTTCTAGCTTGCAATCTCTGAGAGTGTCTATATCTAACAAATATATCAGGTGAACAATGGAAAGTAACTGCATGGACAGAAAATATATTATAAAAAGCATACATAAGCAGGTATTTTGAAAGGTATATTGCATTATTTTTGAATAAATAAATATGGTACTCTGATTCAAACAGCAATAGAAAAACAGCAAGGAGTTTCATAATCTTTACAAAATGGGATCCCATAATAAGTAGTCAGTATAGGATACTAAATGGCTTGAGAGTCAATTAACTTTGTTTCTAACTCAGTGCTTAGTATGTATCTCACCTTGGAACAGGCACTTGGCTTTTCTGACCTTCTCTTTCCTCATTTGTAAAATGGGTATAATAATATCTACTTTACAGGGTTGTAATAATTATGAATAGTATTTATTAATGAGTCACTTCAAACTCTGATATAGGAAACTTGGAAGGTCTTAAACCAACAGGTTTCCTGAGACTTAGATTTAGTTACATTAGTGAGAAAGAAAAGAAACTCCTCCTAGCTGAACATGACCCTGAGTAACACAGACAGTTGCAGATTGAAAATAAAAACTTCGAATTAAGACTTAAAGTTATTGCTCCAAGGAACTTTACACACCTATACATCTGATCAATATACAAGTACATTCAGTTTAATAACCACATTTATTAAATACCTATGTGTGATGTATTGCTCTATCTGCTTAGTATACAAAGGTAAGACACCATCTCAACCCTCGTGAAACCAGCAATTCATGAGAGAAACAAAATGCCACGTACAGAGTACAATAGAATACCAGGCACAATTAAGGCACAAAAGAAATAATAAATTTGACTTGGAAAGTGATAAAAAAGTACCTGAGAAATACCAAACTCCATTTGTAGAAAGTTAATCTTGAAGAATCAAGTACACTTCCAATTCCAACAAAATAAAGACTAGATAACCTAAAAAAATCTTCCCAGAACAAAAATATTTTTTAAAACATTTTGGAATGCAGAGTTTCATTGGTAAGAAAGTAAGATATTTAAAGAGATCCAAAACGAGAGAAAGTTAATCCTGATGCCAGCTGTTCTGAGGGGCATCTACAGATCCCTAGTGTGTTAGTTTCTTGGGGTTACCACAACAAAGTACACAAACTTTGTGCCTTAAACAACAGAAGTTTATCATTTCATTGTTCTGGAGGCTAGAAGTCTGAAATCACGGTGTCTGTAGGGTTGGTTCCTTCTGAAGGCTCTGAGGGGAATCTGTTCCATTCCTTTCTCCTAGCTTCTGATAGCTTCAGGCATTACATGGCTTGCAGATGGCATTCTTCCTGGGTCTTCACGTTGTCTTTCTTCTATGTGTGTCTTCCTCTGTGTCCAAATTTCCTCTTTTTGTGAAGACACCAGTTATACTGAATTAGGGCTCACCCTAATGACCTCCTCTTAACTTGATAATCTGAAAAGACCCTATTTCCAAATAATGTTACATTCACAGATACCAAGGATTAGGACTTCGACATCTTTTGGGACTGGGGGGGGCTACAATTCAGTTCAAAATACCTGGTAAACTATAGGTTTAGTTTTAAAGGGACTCAGAGAGGGATAGAAGTCAAAAGCTTAGGGTAATTGAAAAGTGAAGAGACTGATAGAAGCTTCCTTTCTAAATCTGGGATCCCAAAGTGTAATAAAACCCCCAGAAAAAGGTTAAATTAAGTGCTTGTTCAAATATTTTGCTAATTTTTATTGTTTTTTTGTCTTGTTTCATTTTCTTATTTTTGAGTTTTGACTGTCCTTTGTATATTCTGGATATAAGTCCTTTATATCAGATATGTTTTGTAAACAATGTCTCCTAGTCTGTGGCTTGTCTTTTCATTTTTCTTGTGTCTTTTGAAGAGAAGTTTTTAATTCAATGGTGTTAGGAAGAGCTGCATAAATTGGTATGGAGTGATGAATGGATAAAAAAATATAATCTACCCATACAATGGAATATTTGCAGCCATAAAAAAGAATGAAGTACTGATATATGCTACAACATGGATGAACCTTGAAAAGGTTATGCTAAGTGAAAGAAGCCAACACAAAAGACCATATACTGTATGATTCCACTTACATTAAATGTCCAGAATAGGCAAATCTATAGAGACAGAAAGTAGATTAATGGTTGTCAGGGACTATGGGAGAGAGAAATGGGGAATCACTGCTAATGGGTACAAAGTTCATTTTAGGAGTGATGAAAATGTTCTTGAACTAGATAGTGGTGATTGCTGCACAATTTTATGAATATATTAAAAACCTCTCAATTGTACACTTTATTAAAAAGGTGAATTTTATGATATGTAAGTTATATATAAAACTTTTTTAAAAGAGGAACAGAAACAAAACAAAAAACAGATGTGTGTCTACTGCCCTTTACTTAATACAAAAATGATGATGACTACAAGTAGGACTTGTTCTTTAGATTTTTAATTTATATAGCTCCTTCTTGGAGTACTGAGAAGAGGTCGTTTCCTTATTTATCTCCCTCCATGAAAGTGGGGAAATGTGTTTATTTTGGTCACGTCACTATTCAAAATTCCTAGCATGGTGCCTAGCACATAGAAGGCACCCAGTAAATATGTGTTGAATAAAAACAGAAAGTAGAATGAATAGTAGAATTAAGAAATCCTATTTTGTAACCACCAATGTAATACTTGATTAGTAATCTTTCTATGAAAGTTTTCTGGAGAATAAAACAGTTACATGATCTCAAAGTATCTCTCCTAAGATTACTTATTACAAAGGGAAAAGCTTTCATTATAATGGAAAGATCTTTTGGACACCACTCTGTTTTATTATTTTTTTTTAATTTGTAAGAAAATAAAATTTATTTCTTACAGTTTGGAGGCTGGGAAGTCCAAAGTCCAGGGGGCACATCTGGTTAGGACCTTCTACTTGGTGGAGACTACAGAGTACTGTGGCAACACAGGTATCACATGGCAAGGGCTGAGCAAGAGTATCTGGTTACCACTTTAATCAAGTCATCAAACTTAGCATGATCATAATGGAATCAATTGACACGCCTCCTGATGTAATACAGTGGGAAATACACAATATCACCTATGAAGTGTTCTTGCCAAGAATGTTCAATCTAATTTTGAAAAGGCAATAAAACAATACAGATTGTGAGACATTCTATGAGACAATTGGCTAGACACTTTAAAAAATCAATCTTATAAAAGGAAAAAAAGATTAAAAGTGGCTAAAGAGAGAATACATGCAGCAACAATGCAAGATCTTGGCCTAGATTCTCAATTGAATAAAATACAGCTTTAAAGGACATTTTTAGACATTTAGGGAAATTTGAATATGGCCTATAGATTGGACAAAACTATCATATCAATGTTAAATTTCTTGGGGACATAATAACATTGTGATTATGTAGGAGAGTATCTTCGTTCTTAGAAGATACCAAGAGCTGATTCTCTGAAAAGGTTAATAATATTTATAAACGTTTAGCTAGATTGACTAAGAAATAGAGAAGACAAAAATTAATCACTACAGATATTTAAAGGATAAAGGGAAATATTATGAACAAATTTATGCTAATTCCATAACCTGAATGAAAAGAACAAATTTCTTCTTGAAGAAAACAAATTACCAAAACTGAATTAAGAAGAAATAAAAATATGAACAGTTTAATAGTTATTAAAGACATTGAATTCTTACTTTAAAACACTCCTGCAAAGGAAACTCCCGGCACAAATGACTTCACTGGTTAATTTTATCAAACTCTTAAGGAAGAAACAATACTACACAAACTTTCAGAAAATAGAGGAGGTAGAAGTTATTTCTAGTTTATTTTATGACATCAGCATACCCTGATACCAAAACCAGGCATCACAAGAAAATAAAACTACAGAGTATCCCTCATGAACACAGATACAAAAATTTTTAACAAAATATTAGCAAATAGAATTCAGTAATATGTAATCAAAACCAGGCATCACAAGAAAATAAAACTACAGAGTATCCCTCATGAACACAGATACAAAATTTTTAACAAAATATTAGCAAATAGAATTCAGTAATATGTAATGTATCTTGAGCAAGTGAAGTTTAGCCCAGAAGTCCAAGGTTGGTTTAACATTCAAAGGTCAATTAATTTATTTTTGTAAACTATGCCTATTTGAATACTACACCTATTGACAATCATATGGTTTTTCTTCTGTATTGTTAATGTAGAGCATTTGCAAACTTGACACCCATTCATGATAAAAACTCTCAAAAAAATAGTAAGAAAATAGAACTTTTTCAATCTCAAAAGGGCATATAGACAAAACTTACAGCTAACCTCATACTTAATATTAGACTAAATGCTTTCCCCCTCAGCTCAGGAACAAGGCAAGAATGCACACTCTCACCATTTCTATTCAATTTTGCACTGGCTATCTCTGCCAGCTGGTGCCAGCACAGCATTGTAAAAATGCACATAACCTTTGATCCAGCAACTCTACTACTAAGAATCTACCCTAAAGGATTCTAAATTTCTCTTAAGCTCATTTGTCCAACTGTTTACTTGACATTTCTTATTGTGTGTCTAATAGGCATCTCAAATTTATGATGTCTCATACTTTAACCTTAACTTTTATTCCATAAAACATGTTTCTTCTCTTGCGTTTCCTATCTCAGTAAATGACCCACCATCACCCAGTTGCTCAGCATAATCAATCTTGAGTCTTCTCTTTCTGTTACACCATCTAAACTATTAGCAAATTCTGTTGACTGCATCACTAAAATATGCTTATGTTATATACAGGGTACTTTTAAAAGTTCGTGGAAAAATAGAATTGAAAGATAATACAAATCTTTCCACGAATTTTTTGAAGTACCCTCGTGTGTGTGTATACATATATATGTATGTATTATGAATCTGATGACTTCTTTCCTTCTTCATCATTTTCCTCATTGGCTCTAATTAGCTGGTATACCACCTCTGAAGTAATCACTGTGATTTGTATGGCCAACCTGAGTCATGCCCATCTCTGGGGACATTGAGTCAATTCCACCCAAAGCACGTAGATGAATGGATACTGGCAAAAGGACAGATTTTGGCAATAATGCTGCAGCGTGATTGTTTAATTGCTTATGTTCTCTATTATAAACATTAAATAATTCTATACATATATAGTAGACTATGTAGGAAAAAGGAAAAGAAAAATAAACCTGGCATTTAGTACTTACAATGTTCTGTAAAATTTTCTCATGTATAGCATGTTTTCAATTGTGAATTAATTTATGCAATCTAAACGAATCTTTTTTAACAGATATTTTTAATTATTTAGAACCAGTTTTTCTTATAAAAACCATATTAATGCTTACTAAATCTTTTCTTACCTGAAATGGAACAGTGTGATGGTATATGCAAATTCATGACACTTTCCTCTATATGGCAAAAATTTTTTTTCTAAGGTGCTCTCTAGTTCACTGTTCATACACAAAACACAAAACTAAATATAAAAGACCTGCTTTACACCTTTGTGCATGTATCTTTTTAAACCTCTGCTCAGTTTATTGTTGAATTCTCTGGTTTCTTCATTAGACTCCCAAGAGAATAGTTTTCTTCATTTGAAATATGTAATTGCCAAATAGGGTACGTTCTAAACTTGAAAAATTCATAGTCTTATAAAAGTTACCCTCACTATTTAACTGTAGTAACTACTTTATATGCAAAATTTCAGAAGAATTATGACTATTTTAAAGAGATAAGTTCTTCACATTTAAACATATTATTGCTATTCAAGAAAGTTATCTGTTGGATGCAATTTATACATTCAAAACAGATGTATAAATTGCCACTGGATGTGAGGACTATAATACATGCTGAGATATAGGAAGACAGACTTGGGTTTTGCCTACATGGGATCACAATTTTGGCCTATTTATACAGATGTGGTTTGTGCTGTCTCCATATGACCTAGATACCTAAATGTAATTATTTTCAGCCAATCCCCAACACCTTGCTCCCACTGACTCCCTTGTCTTTCAGGTCTAAGGGTGCTAATTGTTCTGGCTATCTTTGGTTCTTGAGATCCTCTTCTTTCCTTGTTTCTTCCCATAATCTTGTCCACATCTCTGTAAATAGTCCCTTTATAAGACTCTCTTAATTTAAATCCTTTTGAGTATGTCATCAGTTTTATGTAAGGACCTTGATTAATATAACCTTTTACAATATGTGATTTGAATAAAGGTTAATGTTTAGAATAGTCTGCTCCTGGTTAACTTGGGTAAATGTATTAAAGGTCTAGCTGCTTATTTTCAAAGATAGCATTTCTCTAACTCCTTTATTTTTTACCTCAACATCCTGTTTCTTTCCATAACTTTTATCTAAAGAGTTGTGTATTTGTAACTCTTATCTAAAATTTAATTTTACTTGCTTTTTTACTATCTTCTTCAGTAGACTATAAGTTACATGAAAGCAGGAGCCATATCTAATTTTTCACCATCATATTCCTTGTGACTGGCATATAGTAGATGCTCAATAAATATTTGCTCATCCTGTATGTGGGATCCGAACCCTTGGCGGGAGCGCCTCCGCGCTTCCCAAGCGGCGCACTAGCGCAGTGCGCCACCGGGCCGGCCCCCTAGCTGCTTATTTTCAAAGATAGCATTTCTCTAACTCCTTTATTTTTTACCTCAACATCCTGTTTCTTTCCATAACTTTTATCTAAAGAGTTGTGTATTTGTAACTCTTATCTAAAATTTAATTTTACTTGCTTTTTTACTATCTTCTTCAGTAGACTATAAGTTACATGAAAGCAGGAGCCATATCTAATTTTTCACCATCATATTCCTTGTGACTGGCATATAGTAGATGCTCAATAAATATTTGCTCATCCACTTATTTAACAAGTATTCATTGAGTACCTACTATGTGCCTGGCCCTGTTTCAGGTTCTGGAAACAGAAAAATAGACCAAGTTCCTCCTCTTATGAAATGAATTAAAAATTGCATTCCAAATATGGATCTATGCAATATTAATAGGCCTCACATGAAAAAGAAAAAAATATTGTATGGACAAATAAATTTGGGATGATAATTACTCAAAAGTTGAATTATTTTTTTGTTGAAATTCTTCTCAGTTACTTTTTAAAAATTAAAAAAAAATTTTTCAATTGACACGTAATTGTACAAATTGATGGGGTACATGTATTTTTGATATATATACACAATGTGTAATGATCAAATCAGGGTAATTAGCATGTCCATCACCTCAAACATTTATCACTTCTTTGTGTTGGGAGCATTCAAAACCCTCTATTCTAGCTATTTAAAAAATACAATAAATTATTGTCAATTGTATTTACCTAATAGTACTNATTTTTAACAAAATATTAGCAAATAGAATTCAGTAATATGTAATGTATCTTGAGCAAGTGAAGTTTAGCCCAGAAGTCCAAGGTTGGTTTAACATTCAAAGGTCAATTAATTTATTTTTGTAAACTATGCCTATTTGAATACTACACCTATTGACAATCATATGGTTTTTCTTCTGTATTGTTAATGTAGAGCATTTGCAAACTTGACACCCATTCATGATAAAAACTCTCAAAAAAATAGTAAGAAAATAGAACTTTTTCAATCTCAAAAGGGCATATAGACAAAACTTACAGCTAACCTCATACTTAATATTAGACTAAATGCTTTCCCCCTCAGCTCAGGAACAAGGCAAGAATGCACACTCTCACCATTTCTATTCAATTTTGCACTGGCTATCTCTGCCAGCTGGTGCCAGCACAGCATTGTAAAAATGCACATAACCTTTGATCCAGCAACTCTACTACTAAGAATCTACCCTAAAGGATTCTAAATTTCTCTTAAGCTCATTTGTCCAACTGTTTACTTGACATTTCTTATTGTGTGTCTAATAGGCATCTCAAATTTATGATGTCTCATACTTTAACCTTAACTTTTATTCCATAAAACATGTTTCTTCTCTTGCGTTTCCTATCTCAGTAAATGACCCACCATCACCCAGTTGCTCAGCATAATCAATCTTGAGTCTTCTCTTTCTGTTACACCATCTAAACTATTAGCAAATTCTGTTGACTGCATCACTAAAATATGCTTATGTTATATACAGGGTACTTTTAAAAGTTCGTGGAAAAATAGAATTGAAAGATAATACAAATCTTTCCACGAATTTTTTGAAGTACCCTCGTGTGTGTGTATACATATATATGTATGTATTATGAATCTGATGACTTCTTTCCTTCTTCATCATTTTCCTCATTGGCTCTAATTAGCTGGTATACCACCTCTGAAGTAATCACTGTGATTTGTATGGCCAACCTGAGTCATGCCCATCTCTGGGGACATTGAGTCAATTCCACCCAAAGCACGTAGATGAATGGATACTGGCAAAAGGACAGATTTTGGCAATAATGCTGCAGCGTGATTGTTTAATTGCTTATGTTCTCTATTATAAACATTAAATAATTCTATACATATATAGTAGACTATGTAGGAAAAAGGAAAAGAAAAATAAACCTGGCATTTAGTACTTACAATGTTCTGTAAAATTTTCTCATGTATAGCATGTTTTCAATTGTGAATTAATTTATGCAATCTAAACGAATCTTTTTTAACAGATATTTTTAATTATTTAGAACCAGTTTTTCTTATAAAAACCATATTAATGCTTACTAAATCTTTTCTTACCTGAAATGGAACAGTGTGATGGTATATGCAAATTCATGACACTTTCCTCTATATGGCAAAAATTTTTTTTCTAAGGTGCTCTCTAGTTCACTGTTCATACACAAAACACAAAACTAAATATAAAAGACCTGCTTTACACCTTTGTGCATGTATCTTTTTAAACCTCTGCTCAGTTTATTGTTGAATTCTCTGGTTTCTTCATTAGACTCCCAAGAGAATAGTTTTCTTCATTTGAAATATGTAATTGCCAAATAGGGTACGTTCTAAACTTGAAAAATTCATAGTCTTATAAAAGTTACCCTCACTATTTAACTGTAGTAACTACTTTATATGCAAAATTTCAGAAGAATTATGACTATTTTAAAGAGATAAGTTCTTCACATTTAAACATATTATTGCTATTCAAGAAAGTTATCTGTTGGATGCAATTTATACATTCAAAACAGATGTATAAATTGCCACTGGATGTGAGGACTATAATACATGCTGAGATATAGGAAGACAGACTTGGGTTTTGCCTACATGGGATCACAATTTTGGCCTATTTATACAGATGTGGTTTGTGCTGTCTCCATATGACCTAGATACCTAAATGTAATTATTTTCAGCCAATCCCCAACACCTTGCTCCCACTGACTCCCTTGTCTTTCAGGTCTAAGGGTGCTAATTGTTCTGGCTATCTTTGGTTCTTGAGATCCTCTTCTTTCCTTGTTTCTTCCCATAATCTTGTCCACATCTCTGTAAATAGTCCCTTTATAAGACTCTCTTAATTTAAATCCTTTTGAGTATGTCATCAGTTTTATGTAAGGACCTTGATTAATATAACCTTTTACAATATGTGATTTGAATAAAGGTTAATGTTTAGAATAGTCTGCTCCTGGTTAACTTGGGTAAATGTATTAAAGGTCTAGCTGCTTATTTTCAAAGATAGCATTTCTCTAACTCCTTTATTTTTTACCTCAACATCCTGTTTCTTTCCATAACTTTTATCTAAAGAGTTGTGTATTTGTAACTCTTATCTAAAATTTAATTTTACTTGCTTTTTTACTATCTTCTTCAGTAGACTATAAGTTACATGAAAGCAGGAGCCATATCTAATTTTTCACCATCATATTCCTTGTGACTGGCATATAGTAGATGCTCAATAAATATTTGCTCATCCACTTATTTAACAAGTATTCATTGAGTACCTACTATGTGCCTGGCCCTGTTTCAGGTTCTGGAAACAGAAAAATAGACCAAGTTCCTCCTCTTATGAAATGAATTAAAAATTGCATTCCAAATATGGATCTATGCAATATTAATAGGCCTCACATGAAAAAGAAAAAAATATTGTATGGACAAATAAATTTGGGATGATAATTACTCAAAAGTTGAATTATTTTTTTGTTGAAATTCTTCTCAGTTACTTTTTAAAAATTAAAAAAAAATTTTTCAATTGACACGTAATTGTACAAATTGATGGGGTACATGTATTTTTGATATATATACACAATGTGTAATGATCAAATCAGGGTAATTAGCATGTCCATCACCTCAAACATTTATCACTTCTTTGTGTTGGGAGCATTCAAAACCCTCTATTCTAGCTATTTAAAAAATACAATAAATTATTGTCAATTGTATTTACCTAATAGTACTAAAGAATTTATTTTTCTGTCTAGCTGTAAGTTTGTATCCATTAACCTACCTTTCCCTATCCCTCCTTCCCAGCCTCTAGTAACCACAATTCTACTCTCTACTTCTATGAGCTTAACTATTTTAGCTTCCAATTATGAATGAAAATGTGTGATATTTATCTTTTTTGTGCCTGACAATGTGTGTTCTTAGTATGTTCTTAGTGTTGAAAATCGGTTGGCTGTGAATACACAAGTTTATTTCTGATTTTTCTATTCTGTTCCATTGGTTTATGTGTTTGTTTTTATACTGGTACCATGCTGTTTTGGTTACTATAGCTTTGTAGTATACAGGGATACTTCAAAAAGTTCATGGAAAATAGATTTAAAAGATAACATGAATCCTTCCATGAACTTTTTGAAAACTCAAATTTTGAAGTTAGGTACCACCAGCTTTGTTCCTTTTGGTTAGGATTGCTTTGGCTATTCAGGGTCTTTTGTGGGTGCATATGAATTTTAGGATTTTTTTTTTTTTTCTATTTCTGTAAAGAATGTCCTTAGAATTGGTTTTCTCACTTACTTTAATAAGAAAATACTCATTTCCAAGAGGGGACTGATGTATATGCCATGCTTCCAAGCCTTTTTTTTATTTTTTTGCGTATGGCCTCAACAGGGAACCAAACCCTTGACCTTGGTGTTACAAGGCTGCACTCTAACAAACTGAGCTAACCAGCCAGCCCTTTTTCTCTTTTATTTTTGTGGCTGGCTGGTAAGGGGATCTGAACCCTTGTCCTTGGTGTTATGAGCACCATGCTCTAATCAAGTGAGCTAACCAGCCAGGCCCCTTCCAAGCTTTTAAATCACAAAGTCCCCTTTTCAATGAGCAAATTTTTTATTATTATTTCATTTTTTTTTACGATTAGTAGTATATTCATCATTACAAATCATGATTTTCCTTTATGACCTTTACCTGACCTATCCCTCCCCAAAGCCCCTTCCTCCCTTCCCCCCATCTCTAGTAACAGGTTTGTTCTCACCTTCTGAAAGTCCAACAAATTGTTGTGGTCTTTTCTTTCTTTCTGACTTTTTTTTTTTTCATTCCTTCTTTTTTAGCACATGCTAAGTGACAACATGCAGTATTTCTCTCTCCTTGTCAATGAAAAAAGATTAAGATTTCAAAGTAGGCCCTAACTTTTGGAGGCGGCAGTGGGAGCATGGTGGTTGTTTTGGATTTTTTTAAATGGTTTAGGAAAAATTTGACTAGAGGTACAAATTACCTACCTAACACTCCCACTTGTCATTCTTTAATTAATTTATTAAAAATGTACAATACACGATCTTTATGAATTTAAGAGCAATTCATGCCTCTGTTAGAAGATACAAAAGAAATTTAAACAGTTTTGAAGTTGACTTACAGGGTGAAATATAATTAATAATAGATCTTCAGTATAATAATTTGCTCCTCAAAGAGGTGTGCTTGACATTTAAACAGTTGGCATAAGTTCAAAATCATCAGTATTTAATTCATGGTCACACCCTCATAGCCTTTTACTGATTCAACAGGGTGGCCTACTGCAGAAACCTACTTCTCAATTCCATGTCTTATATGTTGTTCTTCTCCCAGAAGAGGTTCTAGTTCCACTTATTAATTGCTATGTCACTGAAAAAATTTATCATCTCTGAGCCTAAGTTTCTTCAACTATAAAATGAGATAGTAATAGCTATCTCACAGGGAAACAGGCTAGAATGATCCATCTGATAATGGATTAGAGTCAGAGATATCACTAAGAACTCGTGTTTAACTTAATGTAAATACAGATGGTTACATATAGAAATATTTATAGATATGTGTACATACATGTGTTAGTATATGAACATATATTTCTTTGTTCTGTCAGCTGAGAGGGACTAGAGGAAATAATACCCCAGTAGCAATGAGCACACTTAATGCCTGGATTTTGGTTTCTAGCACCATTCTCCATGAGAAAAGGAACCAGGGCTCCTTGAAGAAATGGTTGATTCTAGGACTGTGGCAGGAAATATACAAGATCAGCCTGGATCATCTTGTAGTGTCAGATAGTAAGAATTGTTCAAAATGTACACACACACACACACAGATAGAATATGTCAAAGGGACACAGAAGCCAACTGAAAGAGAACTCACAATGACCAAACCTGGAACAGTTTGAGCAATGAAACAAATAAAGTAGCATTGGATTATAAAACAAAGTATAAAATAAGTATCTGAGTCCATACTGATATAAATAAATAATTGAGTACATTAATACATTGGGGAGAATAGGTAAATCTCTGATGCAGAAGAATTGTAAATATGCTATGTAGATACTGTACCCTAAAGGAAGGGGAGCTTAACTACCCCCTCCTTAAGTGTGGGCTACATGTGGTGACTTTCTTCCAAAGAGTACAGTGTGGAAAGGGAGAGAAAAGGAACAGCTTTACAGTGAAGTCTGACAAACACGTCTTCAGTCAAGAGATGAAAGTCAACATCAACAGTCCTAAATCATTTTGGTAGTATGTAACCTTGATATGATGTGATGAAAATGGCACTTTATATTCGTTATTTTTCTTTAAAAAATGCATACCCCCAACATAATCGTGATAAAAACAGTAGAAAAATTCTAATAAAGCGGCATCCTGTAAATATACCTGATCAGAACTCCTTAAAACTGTCCAGGTCATTGAAAACAATGAACATATGAGAAAATGTCACAGCCAAGGGGTAGTCGGAGCCTAAGAAGACAATATGTCTAAGTATAATGTGGGATTCTGGATGGGATCATGGAACAGAAAAAGGACATTAGGTAAAAACTAAGGAAACACAAACTATGGACTTTAGTTCATAATAATGTATTTATTGGTTTATTAATTATAATAATATACCATAATAATAATGTAAGATGTTAATAATAGGGGAAACTGTGTGTGGATAAGATAGGGGGTATATGGGAACTCTGTATTACATGCTCAATTTTTCTGTAAATCTAAAACTGTTCTAAATAATAAAGTCTATTTTTTAAAAATGTCTCTCATGATGCCTGGTATGCAAAAAGTGTTCATTAAGTGATCTGCATGATCAGTTATCATTACATTAATAATAATGTAACCTATGTTTTTCCAGTTTGCACAAG
>NW_007729612.1:63788-64494 GCF_000696425.1 Galeopterus variegatus | reverse complement strand
GCATGATCAGTTATCATTACATTAATAATAATGTAACCTATGTTTTTCCAGTTTGCACAAGTTTATGGTAACAAATATAATCTTATTTATAACAATCATCCTTGTGTCAGTGGAAACCAATATCGCATAGAGAAGAAGCATTTGATCTTGAGAAGAATGCACATTGAGATAAAAAGCCTGGCTCTGAATCTTTACAAGCATTATGATATTAGGCAAATTATTTACTTTACATCTGTAATTTTCCCATTTTTAAAATGCAGCTAAAAAGCACCTACAATAACCACATAAGGTTATTGTTAGAATGACATGAGGCAATGTCAACATACATCCATTCATTCATTCAGTCTACTAATTTTTATTGAATGCCTATTATGAAGAAAACCAAGAAAGAAAAGGGTGTTTGGGGGAAGGGGCAGGGAATAGTAATAGCTCAGTTCTGAATCTGTTTAATTTGAGATGCTTATTAGATTACCAGATGGAAAAGTCAAAAAAATGGTTATGTATGAGTGTCTTGAACACAGAGAAGAGATGGAGGCTGGAAATAAAATTTAGCTTTACAGTTTGGGGACTGGATAAGTTCGCCTGGGGGATACTCTACCACTTAGAGCTCAAGTGCTCAAGCACAAGAAGAATCAGAAAAAAAGAAAAAAAAAAGGCTGAGGAGGAAGAACCAGAGAGGTGAGGAGAAAAATTGGGAAACAATGTT
>NW_007729612.1:60643-62865 GCF_000696425.1 Galeopterus variegatus | reverse complement strand
AAAAAAAAAGGCTGAGGAGGAAGAACCAGAGAGGTGAGGAGAAAAATTGGGAAACAATGTTGTCACAGATATAAGAAAGAAACATTCAAGAAGAAAAGTGTTGAATGCAGCAGAGAGGTCATGTAAAATGAGGAAAGAAGATTAACAATTAGATTTGGTAATAATAGCATAGCTGATGATATTGACAAGAGTAGTTTCAGTGAAGTGATAATGGCAGAAGCCAAAATTCAAAATGAAGTGGGTTGAAGAATAAATGGGAGATGAGGAAGAATGGATAGTGAATATAAACAAGCTTGAGAATGTTACCGTGAAAGGGAGCAAAGAAATGAGGTGGTAGCTGAAGATGAGTTTAGGGTCAAGGGAGGGTTTTTAGATAGGATACTTGAGCGTGTTTCTAGGATTGGAATGATTCTGTGGAAAGTAACAAATTCAGCATATAGCAGGTGCTCAAAAAGGTTTTGGTTGTTTTAATTGTCGTCGTTGTTGCTATTATTGTTATGGGATATCTAATCTCCCACTTCCAAAATCTCACCCATTTATGTCTAGAAGTCTGAGAGTATCTCATGTAAGGTAATCAAGGACTATTCATCCTTCGTGTACCATTTGTCATGTCATGCTCTCCTGCTGGACTTCCTTCAGTGAAATCTCCTGACCTCCCACTGCTGGTGATATTATTTAAAGATGCTTTGGCACTGTCACTAGTCCAGATGCCCATCTTGTATATACTGATGTCCATTCCAAAGGCACGGTATCCTGATGCTCCCAAGCTGCTAATGCCAAAATCCATTAGGTGCCAAAATAGTGATGAATTTTTTAGAGTTTTCAGTGGGCAATATTTAGGGTAGGAGAGGTGAGAATGCCCTTCTCCTCACTTCATACACCTGGGAACCATGAAATGCTGATCATGACCCAAGGTCTTCAGGGTAATTTATAAAAATAATCTGTTCCATTTTTGATTAGAGTACTTGTCCCTAAGGGGCTCAAACTTAAGTCTATTAGCTGGGCCCATTCTTTAGAAGAGAGCTCATGTTGTCTTCCCAATTGTTTTTTTTCACTCTGCTGCTTTTATGACCTTTCTGCTCCCCAAACTTTGTGCAAATCAACTCATGCAAATTCCTAGTTGGCCTACCACACTGGTCTTTTAAGTCTAAATTCCAGAATTAGGGATATAGCTTAGGCTAAAGCTAGAAACCTACCTAAAGTCGATGGTATGCCAAAGATGGGACTGTGGGAATGGTCTGCTCTGAACAAAGGCAATAAGGGGGTAAACTAAGTGTAGAGAATTTGTAAACAACAAAACTGACTTAAGACAGATTTGCTTTTTACTATCACCACCCACCACCAATTCTAAACCATGTCAGTGATAAAATACCCCTCTACCCAAAGTCTTTTGTTGGTCTGAGTTCTACACAATTGTGCAGTTACAATATGAGTTTTAATAATATACACATATGCTTTTAATTAGAACATGTTTATTAAAGATGTATTCTATGTGAAAGTTAATTTGGAGTTGGCCTCTAACACAATTGGACTCAGCTACACACTTGTTTTGAGTAAGTTCATGATGGTTCAGCATTGCTTGAGTTCACGGCAGATGCTGCTCTTGTTTCTAACCCCTGTGGTACTATATGTTTCTGCACTTAAATGGTAAATTTGGTATAGATAATGATGTTGTAAAGATGAAGAAACAAAACTTGAGTTACTTCAATTCTGTCATTTCACATGACTGTATGGAATTCTTATTTGTGTTTAAAATTTTAAATTTTAAATGCAGAGACATTTGAAAGCTACTAAAATCAATCCTGCAGAAGCAAAGACATGTAATTGCAAAATGGGATTTTTATGAATATTTGCTACACTTATCCTTTTTATTTAAGATTCTATTACTATTTGTAGATGTGATTCTTTATTTGAAAGAAATTTTTCAAAATTAAAATTAATAGAGTTCTTCAATCAACAGTTAGTGAAGATGAATCCCTCTATTGAATATGAGTATGTGAAGAAGACCAATTCTGATGAAGCAGTTGACAAATATGTAGAAGTTAAGGTTCAAAACAAAATGTTGTTCATTACTGCAACAGACCAATATGTAAGTATAAGTTTCTTTCCTGTTTAAAAAATAAACTGAAAAGTATTAATCTGTTACTTTAATTTTTTTGTACTATGACAGTATTTATTTTTCTCTTTCATTTTGAGCAAAAGAAGATTTTAGTGAAAATATT
>NW_007729612.1:58170-60232 GCF_000696425.1 Galeopterus variegatus | reverse complement strand
TTTCCTGTTTAAAAAATAAACTGAAAAGTATTAATCTGTTACTTTAATTTTTTTGTACTATGACAGTATTTATTTTTCTCTTTCATTTTGAGCAAAAGAAGATTTTAGTGAAAATATTCTCATTTCATTATTTGATTTTATTGAAAATAATTTCGTAATCTAGAGGAAAAATGTGTTAACAAAATGATTCAATCCTGGTGTCAAATATACTACATACATCACTACCTGTATAGAAGAAACAATTTAATATTTTAAGAATGAGGTTTAAAATGTTCCTCTTGTCTAAATATTCTGAATTTATAACATTTATTTTTACATTTCATTCTGAATCATTCACCAACTTGTACATCTTACAAAATTACAAATTATCTTATCTCCCCAAATAGACTGTAAATTTTACAATGGAAGTTCATGTAATAGAATATCAATAAATATAAATGTAATAAATATTCTCAATGCATTTAATTAGACCAAAAACTGAATTTAATTTTGAGAAGGAAAAACGCTAAGTATTGAAATGTGTTGATTTCAAATTTAGCTGTTTATATGCTGAGGCAATTCCATTCTTAATTTTAAAAAATAATTATTATAATAAAGGCATGCCCCCGCTCTGTAGCAGATGTCTCTGGCACCCATATCACATATTCATCTCTGATTTCAGCCACATCTGTGTTAGACCATTCCAATTCATCTCACATTGCCAGTGTTCTCCTCAAATAAGATTGCATTCTGCCCTAGGTGCTTCTCTAGACATCGTGGGACCATGTCAGCCCATTTAGCAAGCACAGCCCAGAGTGATGGCAGGAGAAGGCAGAGGCGGAGAAGGAGTTGGGAATTGAAAAGACAGAGGCATGAGTAGTTTTCTATGAGAGCGGTAGAATAAAAACACTACAGTAGGGCCGGCCCGGTGGCTCACTTGGAAGAGTGCGGCGCTAGTAGCGCCAAGGCCACAGGTTCGGATCCTATATAAGGATGGCCGGTGCGCTCACTGGCTGAGCATGGTGCTGACCACACTGTGCCGAGGGTTGCGATCCGGTTAAAAAAAACTACAGTAATGTAGTATAATTTCTGAATAGCATTAAGGGCCCACTTGTGATTAGTGATCAAAAATTTAAAATGAGAGCAGCAGTATAGTTGGGTGTTCTCTAATCACTTTTAGCTGTGTGAGTATATTGGTTAAGAGTTAAATTTAACTAGTTTGGCCATAGAAGTATGAAAAAGTGAGAGAAAAGCAAAGTTTAAGTGGAAAGGAGTAATTATAATCATTGACAATGGAGTTTAAATTAGGTAAGAATGGTGTGAGTCATAAATGGGTTGTAGTACAAGTAAAGGTCATGGAGCAATGGGTTATAAGTCTCAGGAGACTTGGAGAATTATTGGAGTCAGGATCTTAGAGGAAGTGAGTAGAAAGACAGGAGATGATGGTTAGAGAGGGGAATGCTTAAAACTGAGATTACGGAAAGGTTATAGGTAAGAGACAGAGTCTAGGGTGTAATTATGGTAGTGAGTGGCATAGGTAGGCAGGAAAAGGGATCAGGTAATGAAATGTAATAGTCTGTAGAGCTAGGGCTAGGGCTCCCAGGCCCCTAGAGCCTGTTGTACAGACTGGGTCACAAACCCTTCACATGCAGGTCTATGAGCTAGGTAATAGGAAAAGGTCCTCGGAGCCATGGGTGAAGAAATAACAGGCTTTATTCAGAACTAGGAACAGTCGACCTAATATGGCTTCCCAGAGCATCCTCTCAATGCTTCGTGCATCTGCGCCCTTAGTCCTTTATACTCAGATGCACATGCGCAATCACATTAGACAATAACGAGGAACACCTGTGTGCACGCACATACCCATCTCAGGCAAAACCATTTTCCTTATATTTTCCCAACATAGTCGTGGAGCTCTTTTACCTGCCCATAATCCTGCCGACTGGGCCAATTGTCAAGCTAGGGCTGGGTCTGGAGCTCACAGACCCCTCAAGCCCATTGTCCAGACGGGGTCACAATCTTTTCACATGCCAGGCTGGGTCCCCAGACCCCTCACATGCAGGTCTATGAGCTAGGTAACTGG
>NW_007729612.1:54385-56760 GCF_000696425.1 Galeopterus variegatus | reverse complement strand
TATAGGGAACTCATAATTGGCCATAATGATAATACAAATGTGCCCTTTGGAATAGAGTGCTTATTTGTTCCAGGCTATGTTACCTTTACTCGAGGAGGCCAGGTACTTGTCACCCAAGGAGAAACTTGCAAGCCTTCCTCTAATCCTTTCCCCAAGGCCCTATTAGACCTACCCAGCGTATATGAGAGGCTTTTATTCTCCAAGGCCATTCCCATTGTACTGTCTGTCCCTGTTGCACACAGGTTGGGGCCGGTAAGAGAATATTTCCACTCTTGCCAGATCCTGGCTTCAAAAGCTTATCTTTAGTAGTGATTTGCAGCTGTATAGGTGCTGCAGACCTATGCAACAGAGCTTCCACTGGAGAGGGTCTGCCCTTGCGGGGTCTCTCATTTAGAATTCTGACTGTCACCCATAATTGCCATGTCCACCCCTTCAGGGATGGGGGTTGGATAGACAGCCTTAGTCCCTTTTTAAAAAGGCCATTGTACCATTCAGTCATTCCCACTGCCTGGGGATGATATGGGACATGTAACTTCCACTGAATGGGTAACCGAGAGGCCCACCTCTGAACCCCATGTCCAGTAAAGTGGGTTCCATTATCACTCTCTATGACTACAGGCCAGCCATACATAGCCATAAGGCTATTCAATGCCTTCACTGTGTTTACCTGGTCTGGGGCCTTACAAACAGAAGACCAGTAGCCGTATCAACAGCAGTGAAGATGTATCTGAAATTCTCTGACCTTGGCAGTGGTCTGACAGGGGCACCCTTCCCCAAGTTATTTGCCCATCTGCATGGGGCATCCACTGGGGGTGTGGACTCTCTTGAGCACATACTGGACAAGCACAACAGTCATTCACTGCGTCTTCCCATATTATAGGCAAGGCCCATCTTTGAGCTGCCATCCACATGGTTTTACTGCCAGCATGGTGCATTCATTGATGTAACCACTGGGCTACATCAGTAGCTGGGGTTCTCTCCAGCCATCTTAGCTTAGCCTGGACTGACTAAGGGGAAGTGTCCTGTGACATGGAAAAGAGTTACTTCTTTCTCATGTCCCAATTCCCATAACTCTTGCCACATGGCTTGTCCCCACAAGGGTCGGTGGCCTACCACCCACTGTTGATACTTCCAAGTAGAAATCCAAAGGGTTAAACCTTTGTACACAACCCAGCTGTCAGTACAGATGGTTAATGGCCCAGGCTCATTTTTTNAGAGTTACTTCTTTCTCATGTCCCAATTCCCATAACTCTTGCCACATGGCTTGTCCCCACAAGGGTCGGTGGCCTACCACCCACTGTTGATACTTCCAAGTAGAAATCCAAAGGGTTAAACCTTTGTACACAACCCAGCTGTCAGTACAGATGGTTAATGGCCCAGGCTCATTTTTTGTCACCATCCATACTGCTCTCAATTCAGTCCATTGACTGCTTTGCCCTGTACCATTTTCATACCACATGGTATCTGTTAAGGGCTGGATAGCAACAGCTGTCCACGATGCTGAAGGTCCCATACTAGAGCCATCTGTATACTAAGCTTGCTCTGTGACAGGTCCCTGTCCCTCATGGAAAGCTGTAGCCTCCACCTCCATGGGTAACGGTTGTGTCAAAGTTTCCTCCACAAACTCTAGTGGGCCTAGCACAGTTTGCAATTCTTTGGACAGAGGACTCGTTGACACAGTGCTCCTTTGTTCTAGATATGCTCCTCATTTAGACAGAGTGGGAGTCTGAGATACACCCATTTTAGGGTTGGCTGCCCATGTGCGCAGCCAATCTATTATGGGGTATGTTGTCCTTACTAGGACTTTGGCAGTTCCTGTGATAGCTTCAGTGGCTAGAAAGGCAGAATACACAGCTGCTAACTGCTTTTCTATTAGGGTATAATGCACTTCAGCGCCCTTCCAGAGCTGAGACCAGAATCCTACAGGTCTGCAGAATCAGTCTTGTCTCTGCCGTAAACCCCAGCCTAACCCCTCCTGGGTTATATGTATGTCTAACTCAAAAGGTTTAGTGGGGCCGGCCACTTGTAATGCCTATACTTGTTGTATTGCCCTTTTTGTAGCTCAATAAGCTTGTCCTACTTCCTCAGTCCAATCCCAGAGGGCTCCTTTCTTTGTCAATGCATATAGCGGGAGTGCCATTTGGGCCAGATGGGGTACAAAAGCTCTCCAATACCCCAAAAGTCCCAAATATGTCTGTAGCTGAGCTACAGTTGTGGGTCGAGGGTATGCCTGTATCTTATCTATAATAGCTTCTGGGATGACTTTCGTCTTACCCAACCAGACCACTCCTAGAAATTTGACTGACAGCCCAGTTCCTTGCACTTTGGCTGTGTTCATGGCCCACCCACATTGTTCCAAATGACTTAGCAGCTTT
>NW_007729612.1:46694-53361 GCF_000696425.1 Galeopterus variegatus | reverse complement strand
CATGGCCCACCCACATTGTTCCAAATGACTTAGCAGCTTTGGAGCTGCCTGGGTTAAATCTGCAAGAGAATCAGAGGTTAGTAACATGTCATCAATGTAGTGAAACATTGTAACTGTGCTGGGCCTAGTCCACTTGGCTAGGTCCCCAGCCACCAAACCATGACAGATGGTTGGGCTATGCACATAACCTTGGGGCAATACTCGAAAGGTCTACTGTCTTCCTTCCCACATGAAGGCGAGCTGATCTTGGCTATCAGCTGAGATTGGAATAGAGAAAAAAGCATTTGCAAGGTCCAATACATAATGATAAGTTCCCAGCTGAGTCGTCAGCTAATTCATCAAGTCATGAACTGAAGGCACAGCTGCATGCAAAGGAGGCACTACTTTGTTCGGTTCTCGATTATCTATCTACAGTCATTCTCCACGTACCATCAGGCTTTTTTCACTGGCCATACAGGAGCATTAAATGGGCTATGAGCCGGATGACAATGCCAGCTTTCTCTAATTCCAATATAGTGGCACTTATCTCTACATGTCCTCCTGGTAGGAGATACTGCTTTACATTAAAAAATGTCTTGGCTTGGGTAACACCTGTGAGTCATGTTTAGCATATCCTTGTAACACAGGCTTTACTGTCCGTATTCACAGCCAAAACTCTCCAACTGTTGTTTGCAGGTGCAAATCATAAAATACATCCATACCCAAGATGTATTCAGCTACGGGGGATATATATACAGTATATATGGGATGGTAATCTTCCTATGCCCAATGGCAATGACACAGCTTTGACCTCAGTAGTATGTCCTCCATAGCCATCTATACGAACTGTGGCCCCTGGAAACTTATCTGGATTGCCATATATCAGGCTCCATTCTGCACCTGTATCCACCAATGCCAAAACGTGCTGCACATTTGTCCTCGACCAATATATTGCCAGTTCAACATTAGGCCTCTGCTTCTCACCTGCCCCCAAAAGACAAGTACCTTGGCCTGCTCCCTAGTCAAAATGGAACAGTTCATCTGTCTCCTTGGGAGCAACCAAAAAGTCTTTTAAATCAACTGAGCGTACCTTGCTACCTATTTCCAGACATTTAGTAAAACGCTGTTCAGGGTGCAGTTGCTGCCACAAGGCAAACAGGACCGCATTTGGCTGCCGGTCAATTTGCTTTTTAACAACCCCTGCTGCAAGCAAGTCAAGCCACATCTGTTTATGCCTAGTCTTGCTTGGTACCTTTGGGATAAAATCCCAAGTATTTCTTGGGGGGTTGGTCTTAGCCACCTTTCGGACCCCTTTTGCTTGTCTGCTATCCTCTACTACACCCAGGCTGGCTATCATGGTCATTACCTCATGTATAGGATGACCAATGTATGGGGCCAGTATGGCCATCAGTGACCCAAAGGACATTGATGGGGCATTTTGCAGCACTATGTGTCTCATGCTGCCTGTGAAATTTTCATCATCCAGGCCACGAGTGTTCACATTAAACATGGACTGCCGCATCCTCAGCTCCCAAATGATTTGGACCAGCTCAGCATATGTTTGCCATTTACTAACTATCTTGGGCAGTTCTCCAGCATTCGCCCACATGGTTCGGGCAGCAGCATTCACCCTGTCCATCAAGGAGTGTTTACCTGGCCCTTGTGCATATCTGCAGCTATTCTGCAGCCTCTGCCTCAGGGATGGGTGCATGGTGATGGAGGCCAATTTCCCCACCTCCTCACCGGAACATACCACACTATCCACCCCTAGGTCCCATAAACACAAAAGCCAAGCAGCCAGCATCTCCCCATGTTTCTGCCTGAACTGTCTCCCCAAGTCAACCAGTTCAGACTGGGTATACATGACATAGGTGGTGAACTGGGTCACCTGTGGATTGTCCACCAGTTGTCTGTCCAGTCCCACAGGCTGTTCATGTTTCAATTTCTTGTGCACAATAGGTTGTGCCTAGAGACACATGGATTCCTCCAACTCACCACTGGGTTGGTCGTCTTCCTGTCTTCCCTGGTGTGAGAGGCAGGAGTGGCCAGTGGCTGCATGTCACCCTCCAGGATAATCATTTGCGCTTCCAACAACTCTGCTTTCTGCCACAAATCTCGATCAGTTTGCAGCATAGTTAGCAGTAGCCAGGCTCCAGTCAGCAGAAAAGTGGCCACCAGGCACCACATGCTCAAGGATAGCCACATTTCGTCCCCATCCCAAGGGGTTTTCCATTGTAATGCCTGGTCTATGCTGCCTTGCAGTAAAGGGTGCAGCAACCAGATTCCAGTCAACAGGAAGGTGGTCATAGGACAGAGCACATTCGAAAGTAGCCACATTTCCTCCTTCTTCCAAGGGCTTTCGGGTCCTGTACCTGCTCAGAATCCTGGCACAGACTATGTCAATTGACGCACTAGGGCTGGGTAAGGTGCTCACAGATCCCTCAAGCCCATTGTCCAGACTGGGTCACAAACCCTTCACATGCCAGACTGGGTCCCCAGACCCCTCGCAGGTCTATGAGCTAAGTAACCAGCAAAAAGGTCCTTGGAATCCATAGGTTTGAGAGCATGGCCATGCAGGCAGATGCCTGAGGCAGTAGTCAGCCAAGTCAAGGTGCACTAACTCCACCCACACAGAGCTTATTTACAAAGAATGCATGCACCACCCCAACCAGTCCTGTGGCAAGGGGGCCTGATTAAATTATTCTATTTTCCCAACAATAGTCTAATGGAGATTATAGTCTGGGGTAAGAGGAATGATCTGAGATCTGGGCTTTTTGTAGTGGTTGAGGTAACAGGTATAAATGTCATGACAAGATTACTTCTGAATGTCCCAAGGAAGATATTGGTGGTGAAGTAGTGATTAGTGCAAGAGAGAGTTTTGCCCCACCCCTTGACTTCTGATGTATGTACTAAAGTATGACAAATTTAATATTTATAGAATGCCAAGGCACTTTACATGGAACAAATATAAGAAAACCTTGAGGTCACCTTACTGTAGTCTGGCTGCAATCCTTACCACTGTCCAAGAATGGTGCCAGAGTGCCAGACTGGGTCTTCCTGAGAGGGATTCCATATGAAAGGACAGTTTGCAGGGAGAGGTGACCTCAATAGAAGGGTGAACTGCCAAGAACTAAGGTTACCAAGAATGCAGGCTTATTTGAAGAGGACACTGGCAATGTGAGGTGAATTGGAATGGCCTAATACAGATGTAGCTAAAACCAGAGAAGGGCTGTGAATATGTGATGTAGGTACCAGAGACATCTGCTACAGAGATAGGGTATGCCATTGTTAAAAGCCAGCAATAGTTGTCTTTTCTCATACTGCGAGATTCTAGACTGAGGAATTGGGCTTAGCCTAGTCAGAAGGACTACCCTGTAGGAAAGAGAAACAAAAAAGCGGTTAACAGCCACATATATGGCTAGCATAACAGATTGGAATTTAAAGTCACCCCAAATGTACACTCAGGTTTATTTGCTGACAATTAGAATGCAGCAGAAATCTAAAGGGCCTGGGCCAGGAAGGCAAAGTGAAATTTTATGGTGCTTAGTAGACAGAGCCTTGCTAAAAGGAGCCGTGTGGTTTGCAGGTCATGATCCCAGTGTGGGAAGCTGTTGGAGCCCACGTGACTGCATTGGTTCAGAGAGGGAGTTCTCACTGAGTCTCCCATCCTCTGGGTCCTGGAATGCCACAGTGTGTTGCCATTTTGGTATTAAAGCCAACACCTGAGTGCATTCTGCCCTGGGGCCCAGTAGCCCCAACATCTCCACAGCCCTAACGCCCCTCTTCATATCATGACTCCAGCAGCCAAGTCTTCATGGCACCCTGCATGCCTGGGAACAGGTGGTCTGGGGCAGTGCAGAGGCCACCCCCATTACAAAGAACTGACCAATCAGCACCTTCTGCCACTGCCAGTGTTCCTACTTCTCTTTGGCAGAGCACTTGTGCACTTCTTCCAGGGACAAAGAGTGCCATTTGTAGCTCCAGTGAGCCTGCTCAGGGCCACCTGCCTCAGCTAGGGAGCAGCAGACCAACACAGCATTAATCGTGGGATAATAGGGGTCTGTCCACAGCCCCAGCAACCTAGCACAGGGTGACCACTCCAGCTAAGGTGCTTCAGAGTTAGAGTTGACCAATCTGGACCTTCTGCCACCACCAGCATCCCTGATCTCTTCAATACAGCACCTGTGCACCTCTCCAAGGGTCACAGAGTACTTCTGTGGCTTTAGCAAACTCATGCACAGCCACCCACTCCAGTTGGGAAACTATGGAACACCAGTGTCTCTCTTGGAGGCACAGAGTCCTGTCTCTAGCTCCAGTGAGCCCATGCAGGGCCACCTGTCCCAGCTGGGGAGCTGTAGAGCAATCCAGCATCTCTCAGGGGCATAGGAGCCCACCCACAACTCCAGTGACCTTGTGTGGGGTGGCCTGCTCTAGCTGAAGAGCTGTAGAATGACCCAGTGTTTCTGTTGGGGGTACAGGGGCCCGTCTATAACCCCAGTGACTTCATCCAGAATGGTTTTCTCTAGCTGAAGAGATGTAAAATATCCCAGGATCTCAATTGAGGGCACAAGGTCCCACCCATGACCTCAGCAATCTTGCCCAGAGTGGCTCACTCTAGCTGAGGAGCTGCAGAGCAACCAGGCATCTCTCTTGGGGCTGCAGGGTCCCACCCACAACCCCAGTGTCCTTGTCCAGAGTGGCCCAGTTGAGGAGCTACAGTGACTCTCTTCAGAGTGCAGGGCCTGCCCACAATCCCAACCACCTTACTCATTTCAGCCCATTTCAATAGGAAAGCTGTGGAGTGCCCCACTATCTCTTTGGGTGCAGAGTCCTGCTCATGACCCTGGCAACCTCACCCAGAGTGGCCTACTCCAGCTATGAAGCTCCAAAGCTCCCTAGTGCCTCTTTTGGGGGTGTAGGGTCCAGCCTGATGTCCCAGTGACTTCATCCAGAGTCTACCACTTCAGCTGAGTGGCTGCTGAGCACCTCATCATCTCCCATAAAGTCCAAGGTCCTTGATGCAGCTCAGCAATCCCACCCAGGGTTGCTCCTTTAAGCTGAGGAGCTATAAAGCACCCTGATACCTCTCCCAAGAGCCTGAGAACTTGTCCACAACCCAAGAAACCCAGCCCAATGTTGCCCATTTCAGCAAAAAGCTGGTGAATGGCCCAGTGCCTAGACCATGGAGACAATTCCAATGTCAAATACAGCTGAAGAAATCACATGGAGACTACACTACTGTGGTCACCCAGAACCAAACCTAAAATATCCTACCCAGCTGACACTTATAGAGCACATCTACAGGAAAGAATGTCTCCCTTCAAAAGCTACTTCAGACTATTAGAAGAACTGACTGTTCCACCAGCTGCCCAGACAACAATGTTGGAATACAAGAAATGTGAAAAAACAGGAAACATGGCACCACCAAAGGACTACATTAATTCTCTAGTACCAAGCCCTAATGAAAAGGAAGTCTGTGAAATGCCTCAAAAGGAATTCCAAGTAATAATGTTAGGAAAACTCAACAAGGTGCAAGAAAAAACAGACAACACAATGAAATGAGAAATACAATTCAAGATCTGAAGGAGAAATTTAACAAAGAAAACCATACAAAAATCTCGGAACTAAAGATTAAATAAAATATACAACCAAGGGCTGAACAGGCAAGATCAAGCAGAAGAATTTCTGAACTTGAAGACAGACTCTTTGAAATAACCCAGTTAGACAAAAAAGAAAAACAAAAATGAATTTTAAAAAATGAAGAAAGCCTACAAGATCAATGTTACAACTTTAAGCACACAAACATATATATTTTGGGTGTTCTGGAAGGGGAAGAGAAGGGAAAAGATATCAAAAACCCATTAAACAAAATAATAGCTGAAAACTTCTCAATTATTGGGAGAGATATGGACTTCCAAATCCAAGAGGCTCAAACATCCCTAAACAGATTTAATTCAAAAAGGTCCTTTCTGAGACACATTGTAGTCAAATGGTCTTTTTTTCTTTTTCTTTTTTAGCAGCTGGCCAGTTTGGGGCTCTGAGCCTTTGACCTTGGTGTTACAAGGCTGTGCTCTAACCAACTGAGCTAACTGGCCAGCCCAAATTGTCAAAATTTGAAGACAAAGAGAGAACTCTAAAAACAGCAAGAGAAAAGTATCAAGTCAACTATAAGGGAATCCCCGTCAAGCTAACAGCAGATTTCTAAGCAGAAACCTTACAGGCCAGGAGAGAGTGGGGTGATATTTTCAAAGTGCTGAAGGAAAAAAACTGTGAGACAAGAATATTATATCCAGCGAAGCTACCCTTCAGAAATGAAGGAGAAATCATGTCTTTCCCAGACAAACAAAAACTGTGGGAATTCATCACCATTAGACCAGTACTACAAGGAATCCTTAAGAGAGTACTACATCTGGAAGCAAAAGGACAATAACTACCATCATGATAGCACACAAAAGCATAAAACTCACTGGTACAGCAGATATGCAAATGAGAAAGAGCAAGACATAATATCTTATTGCTACAAAAAACCCACCAAATAGAAAAGACAAACAAAAAAAAAAAAAGAAAGAAAGAAAAGAGCTAAATATATATATAACAACCACAAAAAAATTAACAAAATGTCAGGAGTAAGGCAATACCTTTCAATTACAACCACAAATGTAAATGGATTAAATCCCCCATTTGAAAG
>NW_007729612.1:44473-46050 GCF_000696425.1 Galeopterus variegatus | reverse complement strand
ATCATATAATGATAAAGAGATCAATTCAGCAAGAGGAAATAACAACTGTATATATATATATATATGTACCCAACATTGGAGCACCCAGATATATAAAGCAAATAATATTGGATCTAAAAAGACAGATAAACCCCAATATGATAACCATTGAGGACTTCAATACCCCTCTCTCTGCACTGGACAGATCATCCAGACAAAAAAATCAATAAAGAAACGTTAAATTTAAACTGCACTACAAAATAAAATGTAATAAATAAATAAATAAACTGCAGTACAGACCAAATGGATTTGACAGACATTTACAAAGCATTTCATCCAACTGCAAAATACACATTCTTCTCATCAGTATATGGATCATTCTCCAAGATAGACCACATGTTAAGCAACAAACCAAGTTTCAAATTTTTAAAATTTAAATAATATCAAATATCTTTTCAGACCACAAAGAAATAAAACTAGAAGTCAATAAGAAGAGAGACTTTGAAAACTGTACAAATACATGGGAATTAAACAACATGTTTCTGAATGACCCACAAGTCAAAGAAGAAATTAATCAGAAATGAAAAAATTACTTGAAACAAGTGAAAATCAGAGCACAACATACCAAAACCTATGGGACACCGCAAAAGCAGTACCAACAGGGACATTTAGTGCAATAAGTGTTTACGTTAAAAAAGTAGAAAAATTTTAAATAAACAACCTAACATTACACCCCAAGGACTAGAGAAGCAAGAACAATCTAATCCCAAAATAAGTAGACAAGAAGAAATAATAAAGATCAGAGCAGAACCAAATGAAACGAAGACCAAAAAAAAAAAAAAAAAAAAAAAAAAAAAAAAAAAAAAAAGAGCAAAAACAAAAAAAAAAAAAACCAAAAAAAAAAAAAAAAAAAAAAAAAAAGATACAAAAGATCAATGGAACAAAAATTGGATTTTTGAAAAGATAAAATGAAATTGACAAACTGTTAGCTAGATCAAATAAGAAAAAAAGAGTGAAGACCCAAATAACAAATATAAAAAATGAAAAAAGAGACACTACAACTGATACCACAGAAATACAAAGAATCATTAGAGACTATTATGAACAACTATGCACCAATTAATTTGAAAATCTGGATGAAATGTATATATTTCTGGACACATACAAACTACCAAGACTGAACCAAGAAGAAGTAGAAAGCCTAACCAGACCAATAACACATAATGAGATTGAATCAGTAACCAATAATCTCCCCACAAAGAAAATCACAGTAGCTGATGGCTTCACTGTTGAATTTTACAAAACTTTCAAAGGAGAATTAATACCAATTATTCTCAAACTATTCCAAAAATAATTGAAGTGGAAAATAATTATTTTCAAACTTATTCCATGAGGCCAGCATCACTCTGATACCTAAGTCAGACAAGGATACAATGAAAAAAGAAAACTATGGGTCAATATCCCTGACGAAATAGATGCAAAAATTCTCATGAAAATACTAGCAAACCAAATTCAACAGCACATCAAAAAGATTATGCACCATGATCAAGTGGGATTCATCCCAGGGATGCAAGGATGGTTCAACATACACAAATCAA
>NW_007729612.1:40337-43671 GCF_000696425.1 Galeopterus variegatus | reverse complement strand
CTGATAAACTAATTCAGTAAAGTTGCGGGATACAAAATCAATATACAAAAATCAGTAGCACTTCTATACAACAACAACAAACTAATGGAAAAAGAAATCAAGAAAGCAATCCCATTTACAATAGATACCAATAAACAAAATACCTTGGAATAAATTTACCAAGCAGATGAAAGGTCTCTATAGTGAATACTACAAAACACTGATAAAATAAGTTAGAGGACACAAAGAAATGGAAAGGCATTCCATGTTCATGGATTAGAAGAATTAATATTGTCAAAGTAACCATACTACCCAAAATTATCTACAGATTCAATACAATCCTTATCAAAATGCCAATGACATTCTTAACAGAATTAGAAAAAAAAATCCTAAAATTCTAATGGAACCACAAAAGACCCCAAATAGCCAAAGCAATCTTGAGCAAAAAGCACAAAGCTGGAGGCATCACACTACCTGACTTCAAGGTATACTATAAGGCTATAGTAGTCAAAACATCATGGTACTGGCATAAAAACAGATGCATGGTCCACATATCTGTAGCCAACTGATCTTTGACGAGGTACCTAGAACATACAACGGGGAAAGGACAGCTTCTTCAATAATTGGTGCTGGGAAAACTGCGTATCCATATGCAGAAGAAAGAAACTAGATCCCTATCTCTCACCATATACCAACATCAACTCAAAATAGGTTAAAGACTTAAATGTAAGACCTGAATCTATAAAACTACTAGAAGGAAGCATAAGGAAAACACTCAAAGGCATTGGTCTAGGCAAAAATTTTATGGTGTTACAAGGCTGTGCTCTAACCAACTGAGCTAGCTATTATTAAATTTTTAAAAACAACCATTTTCCCTTATCATTATCAAAAAGATATTTTTCTAAATTACCTCATACAGAGTTACATAGTCTTAATTATCTCTTACTGAAATGATGGACATTTGGTTTACAATCGTGCAGGTGGTACCCCAAATTCAGCTTAGTTGTGTAACTACAGTACAATATACTATTTACCTTTAAATCAACAGATGTTTTCAGTATCACACCAAAGCTACTGGAAACTGTGTTTGGTCTCTATATTCATTTTTTTTTTTTTGTCTTTTTCCGTGTCCGGCAACGGATCGCAACCCTCAGTGTTGCCCCCGTACCGGACCGGGACCGGCAATGGGATTGCAACCCTTGGTGTCGCTCCCGCGCCTCGCTCAGCCAGTGAGCGGGAACCGGTCTGTATGTGGGATCCGAACTCTCGGGCGGGAGCGCCGCCGCGCTTCCCAAGCGGCGCACTATCCAGTGCGCCACCGGGCCGGCCCTCTATATTCATTTTAAAGTAATTTTAAAATGGAAAACATTAACTTAACAAATGTATAGTAAAGTGTGTTTCTAATGATTATGACATTTATTTCATTGTAAACCTTTTTAAAAAAAAATAGAAACTGAAGCTAAAATTCTCAAAGAACATAAATTGGCTGCTAGTCAATCTCTCAGAAACCAATGTAATAGATCATATGTTAAAATCTACAGTAGTTGTTTATTTTGGTGTAATTTATTTTTGAGATTGCCTCATCTATTACATTTCTACCGGTTTTGATAGTGATCTAATGTAAATTTTTTAACCAGATGATCTGTAGAACATGTTATAAAATCTGGTACAGTTTAGTCTAAATAATGAACGGTGTTTTAATAGCAGGAAATCCTGTTGCTGAATTTATTAATATTCATCTTCTTCTACTACAACTTTAATAATAATTTTGCTCTTGTAAACATAAGGTTAAAAGATTATTTGGGAACGTGTATCCAATACCAAATCTGGTAGAAAATGAACTACAATAAACTTTTAACAGAAATGCAATTTGAGAATTTAGAAATTTATCTTTTTAATGACACAAGAATACGCATTTCTCCTAAGAAGCCACCTGTAACACATTAAGTATAAGTCATAGTTTCTCAAGTTCTGTTTTGGGACCTTTATGTTGCAATTCCAGATGCATAAGTTAAGTTTGTTAAGCAAGGATATTATTGCTTTTGGGGTGAGCAAAAAGGAAGTGATGAAAGATAGGCCTTAAAATAAGCTAGAGAGAAACACCTCAGAATCTAAACTTGATGTAGAATCAACGTGGGGGAAATAAAAAATAATATAAAATAATAAAGATTTAACGTATAAACATACACTTAGCACGGGATCACTAACTCACTGCTCATATTAGATTTATTATTTTTAAATTGTGGCATAAAAAGACTCCCTCTTATTTAAAAATAAAACAGTACCAAATGGTCTAAATTAGAATAAAAACTCTGTATGTTAACATTTAAATGCGCTATATGAAATACAGAGTTTTGTCCTAAAGTTAGCGTCCCTTAAAACTTTGACTAAAAATCCTCATTATTTTTCTAATTAATTAATTAATTTTTAATTAACACATATTTATTCTACATATATATGGGATACAAAGTTATGTATACAGTGTGTGATGATTAAATCAGGGTAATTAGCAATTCATCACCACAAAAATTTATCATTTCTTGGTGATGAGAGCATTTGAGTTCCTTTCTCCTAGCTATTTGAGAACATACAATAAATTATTGTTAATTATACATACCTAGCACTACTGTAGACCACCAGAACCTTTTCCCATCTAGGTGTGATTTTGTATCCATTAACCAACCTCTCCCTACTGCCCCCTTCCCCACCCCTTCCCAGCCTCCAGTAACCACAATTCTACTCTATTTCTAGTAACACTTTTATAGGGCTTATAATGTACCAGTTACTGTTCTAAGCTCTTTACAAATATTAAAGTCATTAAATCCTTATAATAACTTTATGAGATAGGTAATATTATCCTTACTTTACAAATGAGGATACATTGTTTTTTGCTGGGTAAAGCCTCCAACACATGGAAGTTAATTAGTTGGCCATCGTCACTGTATCAGTCCATTCTGTTGCTTATAAAAAAATACTTGGGACTGGGTATTTTTGTAAGAAAATGAAATTTATTGCTTACCGTTTTGGAGGCTGGGAAGTCCAAAGTCCAGGGATAACATCTGCTGAAGGTCTTGGTGGTGACAGTAATGCAAGGGTCTCACGTGGCAGAATGGTGGAGCAGAGAGAGCTAAGCTTCTCAGTTGGTTCCTTTTAAAGCCATCAGAACCGTGCCCATGTCTACCATTCACTAGGATCAATTCATTCACTAGGCATAGTCCTTACAATCCAATCACCTCTTCAAGACCCCACCTTTCTTTTTTTTATTTTTATTTTTTTGTCTTTTTTCGTGACCGGCAACGGATCGCAACCCTCAGTGTCGCGCCCGTACCGGACCGGGACCAGCCACGGGATCGCA
>NW_007729612.1:31088-39337 GCF_000696425.1 Galeopterus variegatus | reverse complement strand
TGTCTTTTTTCGTGACCGGCAACGGATCGCAACCCTCAGTGTCACGCCCGTACCGGACCGGGACCGGCCACGGGATCGCAACCCTCGGTGTTGCTCCCGCCCCTCACTCAGCCAGTGAGCGGCCGGTCTGTATGTGGGATCCGAACCCTCGGCGGGAGCGCCACCGCCCTTCCCAAGCAGCGCACTATAGCAGTGCGCCACTGGGCCGGCCCCAAGACCCCACCTTTCAATAGCCATAATAGGATTTCCCATCCTCTCAACACTGTTACAGCAGGGGCCAAGTGTCCAATACCTGGAAACTTGAGGGACACAATTTAAGCTTCAGTGAGTTTGGGGGGGAGGACATTCAATCCACAGCAGTCACAAGGCTATCACATATAACCCAGACAATCACTCCAAAGTCTACAATCTTATTCAGTATATGCTATGCTGCTTTCCCAATGCCTAAAATTAAGCCTTCAGAAAATTAAGTAGTATCAGAAAATAGTATTTGAAAATTTTTGGTTGAATGAAAGTCAAAGAATCTAAAGGCTAAGGTGATTAACTACATTCTACTAAAACTCCCGATAGACACTTGAATTCTTCATGAAGATCTTCAACAAAATATCATATAGACTTTACCTGAACACCTCCAGGGACAGGGATCTCATACTGAGGAAGACAATTTTATTTTCAGAAATTAATTTTTTTACCTGAAATCTACCTCCTTAAACCTTTTACCCTATTTCTATTCTGTCTTCTTAAATCACACAAAGTTAATCTCACTTTTCTTTTGTGCTGCTGCTCTTAAAATATGTGAAGAAACCAATTATGTTCTAATTATCTCCACCCCACCCTATCCCAGGGTAAACATTCTATTTCATTCAAAATTTCTTCATGTACAGTGGAATTTCCTCACATCTCTACTTTCTCTTTTCTGAACATGTTCCAGTTTGTGTTTTCTCTCTTAAAGTGCACCTGTTCCAAACAGAATTTCATATTCAATGAGTATTTTGATCACAATTGACTAGCACCACTACCTTTCATTCTAAATACTAGCAATGTAGATGAGTATTGACTTTCTTAGATAGCAACATTTTACAGACTCACATCAAGGTTATCATAAAATAAAGCTCTGTAAGATTTTTTCCACATATACTACAGCTGATAAACACAATTTATTTGTGCGATTAACTTTTGGACATAAATTCAAAATTATTTAAACTTACAAAATTGCATCTTATTGGAAATCAGTTCATTATTCCAATCTGTTAAGATATTTTAAAATCTTGATTATCTTATTTAACAAATTAGCTACCTCTTCTAGTTTTTCTCATTCAAACTTGATTGGGACATTAACAATGTTTATCTATGATAGTCATTTAAACACCAAACGTGAAAGAAACAAAGCTTTACTAATACTTAAATTTTTTTTATTTATTGAATAATTTTTTTATTTTATAACAGTTTTAGATGTTTAGAATTATTATGAGGATAGTACAGCCATAAACCCTATACCCAGTTTCCTTTATTATTGACACCTTACTTTGTTAGTATGGTACACTTGTCACAATTAATGAGATAATATTGATAATCATTAACTAAAGTCCGTAGTTTACTAAGATTTCCTTCATTTTTTTCCTAATGTCCTCTTTCTGTTCTAGGATCCCATCCAAGATACATTATATTTAGTAGTCATGTCTCCTTGGGTTCCTCTTGGTTGTGACAGTTTCTCAGACTTCCCTTATTTTTGATGATCTTGACAGTTTTGAAGAGTACTGAGCAGGTATTTTGTAGAATGTGCCTCAGCTGGATTTTGCCAGATGTTTTTCTCATAAATAGGGTAAAGTTATGGGTTTGGGGAAGTTAGACAACAGAGATAAAGTACCATTCTCTTCACATCACATCAAGGGTACATACTATCAATGTGACTTATCAGTGTTGATCCTAGCCTTGGTACTGCTCGATAGTGTTTGTCAGGATTCTCCACTGTAAAGTTACACACTCTCTTTCTTTTTAAAAGTGTCTTTTCATATTTTACTCTTTTGAAGAAAGTTCCTACATGCAGCCCAAAATTATAAAGTGGAGATTTATGCTCCATCTCCTCAGAGACAGAGTATCCACCTTAATTATTTGGAATTATTTGGTATGGGATATTGGTTTATTCTCCCCCATGTATTCATATGTAATCATTTATTTATATCAGTATAGGCTCAACAATATTTATTTTATACTTTGTGTTATAATTGAATACTATTTTATTAATTTTGTTGTTCAAATTCTTCCAGCTTTGGTGATTGGGAACTCTTTCAGTTGGCTACTGTATCCCTTTGACATACTCCCATGATTGTGAGTTTGTTTGTTTGTTTTCAAGCACTTTCACCTTCTGGCACTACTTTTTTTCTTTCTAGCTCATCTTGTATATTTTCTGTCCCAGTTATAGAATTGTTCTTTTCTCTAGGGCCTATCACTAGCTACTAATGACCAAAGACTGCCTTTAGTTTAAAACATACCAATGACTCTCACTTACTGAGTACAATATTATTGTTAATATAGTTAAATACTCATTTTATTGCTTCTAAGTCAAGATGCCCTATATTATCTAACATCTGTTGTCAAAAGAGATCAGGTACAGAGAGTGTTAGTGGAAATTCAGACACGATATATAATAGTTTCCTTCTTCTAATAAAAGTCTATTAACAATTTTTAAGACAATACCCCCCCAAAAGAAGGGGTTTATTTGATAGGACTTCTTATTGAACACACTCTATATGCAAGTATGACTGAAAAGGATTTAAAGAACAAGGTACAATAACCTGAAAATAAGTCTATTTATTACAGCTGTTAAAAATGCAAACAAAATCCCAGCATGCATAAATGAGGTAAAATATTTGGCAACAATTTGTAATTACCCCTCTTCACACTGGGCAGATACTTATTAGACTGACTGTGAGCCAACAATAAGTCCCATAACACCAGAAAAACAGAGCTTTTAGAGAAAGTTTACAGAATAGTAACAAAAATGATGAAAGGGTTGGGAAATAGAAATTATGGGTAAAGGTTAAGGAACAATATATTACTCTGGAGAAATAAATATGCAGGGTTATTTCATAGTGCTCTTGAAAACTGAACTATCAACTGTAGTGCCTAGCAGAGATTTAGAGATTACTGTAAACATTATATCATTTGAAATAACACATTTTTAAAATTAAAAATATAAATTTTATTTATCAACATAAGTTCCATAAATTTCATTTTGTGAGCAATCATACCAGCCATTTAGTCCGTCTGTAAGAACTGGAGGTCCTGGGAATTTAACCATGTCAATGCAGTCTTTTTTACATTATTAACTGAAGAAAAATGGGTGCCCTTTAAGTATTTTTTTAAGATTAGGAAACAAAAAGAAGTCAGAAAGCGACAAATCAGGTCTGTAAGATAGACGCCTAATGATTTCCAATCAAAACACTTGCACAGTTGCTTTTGTTTGATGAGAGGAATGCACAGGAGCATTGTTGTGGTAAAGAAGGATTCTTTGGTGAAGCTTTCCTGGGCATTTCTGCTGAAGCTTTGGCTAACTTTCTAGAAACACTCTCATAATATAAGCAGATGTTATCATTCTTTGGCCCTCCAAAGTAAACAAGCAAAATGCCTTGTGCAACCCAAAAAGCTATTGCCATGAGTTTTGCTCTTGACCAGTCCGCTTTTGCTTTGACTGGATCACTTCCACCTCTTGGTAGCCATTGCATTGATTGTGCTTTTTCTTCAGGATCATACTGCTAAGGCCATATTTAATCTCCTGTTACAATTGTTCAAAAAAATGCTTCAGGATCTTGATCCCACATGTTTAAAATTTCAGGGGAAGCTCTGCTCTTGACTGAAGCTGACTTGGGTGCAATAATTTTGGCATCCATCAAGCAGAAAGTTTGCTCAACTGTAATTTTTTTTATTATTAATATTATTTTTTTACATTCTATGATGTTGCAAAGCAGTTGAGAGGGAGAAGGAGAAGGGAAAGAGCAAGGAAATGTGATGGAAGAAGGAGGAGGGAGAAGGGGTGGGACTGAGGCCTGTGGCACTCCCCACATTCCCACAGGGGAGACCGGGGGGCTTCCTATGGCTGCTCAGTGGTCATCGCAGGGCCATTCTCGGCCCCCACCCTTGGGACTAGTTTTGGGTGTCAGGGGGCATGGCTGAGGCTCCCAACGCTCTCCCATTTCTGGCTTGGTAGCCCGGGCAAGTTCTGGTCCTTCCAGGTGTTATAGGTGTTCTTTGATGAAGTAAGACCTTTCCTAGTTAATATCAAACTGTCTCTGGTTGTGGGTACTTTGTTTTTTTTTCATTCCTGTGTTGGATTTTTTGCTGTTCCCACCACTCAAACTCTGCACTGGAACTAATTTGTTGTCCTTCACTTACTTCTAAAATAGGGGAACTTCCTGTGGGGACCAGTACTTGAGCTGTGTGGTTGAGCTAAATTGCTGCTTTGCTGCTGATTCCCTAGAGAAGGCTTTTTGTGCAGCTTGGTTTTAATGGCTGACTTTATAGGTACTTTTGGTTTTAATGAAATCTGGTACATCTGGGTTGTGTAGGAACAATGGTCTGGGCCTGAGTCTTTTTATCAAACTTCACCCCATGCAATTCTATATTCCTGACCAGTCTCCTCTGAGTGGTCCTACACTAATTGGGGGACAGATCAGCTGTCTTTGCTGTGCCCCAGTGTTCTCCTGGTGGGCCTGTCTCCCCCATGGCCTGTGCTCCAAACACTTCCCACGGGACAAGCTTTGCTCCAGTCCCTTGCGATGACTCACTGGCCTTGGAGTGGCTCCTTCTTTTCAGTTGTCGTGGCTCCTTGGTCCTATGTGGGCCCTTGGGAAGCCTACTAGTGGTATTGCTGGCCTGGGAGCCACCAAGGCCCTCTTCTCCCTTGCCGCTTCCAAGCAACTTCATCCTAAAGGCACGGCTGTGGCTTTTGCCAGCTCCTGCTTCATGCACTCAGCAGCTCCAACCTGGAAGCATCCAGGATTTGAAACAGTCAGAGGGGTTTTTTCTTTCTCTCATCGTGGCTTCTTCCACCTTCATGCACTCCATAGGTCTCTCCTCCTCTTCCCCTGAGCTCTAGCGGCCCCAGCTTGGCTGTTGTTGCTTTTTTATAATTGTAAATTGGTTGATTTGTGGAGAGAGTGAGTGAGGCTGGTGACTGGCTATTCTGCCACCTTGACCGAAAGTCTGAAATAATGCATTTTTGTACAGGGCTGAGGATACTCTTTTGAAATTCCAGCCCAGGAGTCTGTCTTGAGATCAAGTTTAAAAATCCCATTAATATAATCACTTGGAAGCTGTATCTAAAACAAAAACAAATCTAAAACCATCTGATTGTTGGTATGACATGCCCCTATAATAGAATCTAAAAGACAAAGCCATCTGCTTATAGATTATTTTATTCAACTGTTTTATTTCCACGTTTAGCATATGCTGCATAGATATCTTATATCTTGGAAGGTTTTGGTGCATGAACATGTGTGTTTGTGATAGTTCTAGACAATGTATATAGATAAAAAGTACAAAATAAAAGTTACTCATTAAGAAAGAATGAGGCAAGAGTATAATATGACTGAATATCTAGAGATCCTGAGAATCAACTGAAGATTTTCAGGAGCATAAGAAATTTTACTAAGGTGGTTGGTTACAAAATAAATATGTAAAAATAAAAAGTTTTACCATATATGATAATAAAACCATAAAATGACAACTACCACTGAAAACAATCAACTCAAAAATGTTTAGATATGAACTAGATAAGAAACATTTGAGACTCATAAGAAAAGTGCAAACTTGAGGGACATAAAGAAAACTAATTAAACAGAAAAAAAAATCTTATCCAAGCATAGAAAAATGCTAATTCTCCCTTTACTCATTAATAAATTTAATACATTGACAATCAAAACAAATTTATTTTTTGGAGCTTAATACATCATTTAAAAATTCTTCTAAAAAAATTAACACATGAAAGGTCTGCTTCCAGCAAAATATCAGATGAGACACTCTAAAGGGCTTTCTTACTACAATATAATGATATCCTGAATAAAATACAACAAGCAAAAAAATTTTAAAGCTTTGCTGGGCATTCAGCAAAGTTAAAGAAATTTCCAAGGGCCGAAATAAAGACACAGTGATAGAAAACCCGAATTATGAGGGGTTAGTAAATTAAACAGTGGAGGTGCCATTGGAATTAAATACCAATACCAACTCTAACATTGGGAGGCAGACTGTGGAGCCTGCCTCAAAAAGAAAGAGCCAAATTTAAGACTCCAATAATTAATTGGAGTTACTGAATAGAGATGAAATAGTCCCACATTCATAGTATCCTTGGTTCTCATCAAAAGTAAGCACAAATCCTCTTGAGAAGAAAGCAGTCCCAATTTAGACCTTCATGATTTTATCTATTTAATTTAATAAATTCAATGAACTCACAATACCCAGCATACAAGGAAACAAGTCACCATGAGGAAAATGACAAACAAGTTTAGATCTCCAAGAACTTCATATATTAGAAAATCAAAGAATACAAAATACGTAAATTATTAATAAGATATTTAAGAATGATCAATAAACAAGAGACAATCAAAATGACCAAGCAAATATGAAATTAAATAGAACTTCCAGAAATGAAAAATATAATAAAAGAAATGGAAAAATTCAGTTGAGTTAAACAACAGGTTAGCTATCACAAAATGTAGACAATAGATCTGAAGTAGAAAGGAAGATGTATATAAAGCAATTTCCAAGAATAAAACACAAAAAGAGTAAGAAAATATGAGAGTTCAAGAGCTGTTATAAGCTCTAACATATATTCCAAGAAAGAATAGAGAAGATATAATACTCAAAGAGATAATAGCTTAGAATTTTCCAGAACTGATGAAAAACATGAATATACAGATACAAGAACCATAACAACTACCAGTCACAATAAGCAAAAATAAAAAAAAGAAAAGAAAAAAAAGTTTAATCCTAGATATATCACTGAGAAACTTGAAAAACAACATAGATGAAAAAGAAGAGATCATAAAAGTAGCCAGAGAAAAAGAATGGGTCACTTATATAAAGAAATAGTACTTAAGGCCTGGGAAAAGACCTCTCAGCAGCAACCATGGAAGCCAGAAGAAATGGTATAATATCTTCAAAGTGCTGAGAAAAAAATAACTGTTTAACTAAAATTGTATAGCTAAATCATATTTAAGAATGATGGTTTTTTAAAAACATGCTTTTATATTACCAAAATGTAGAAGAGTTTACTACTAAGAAACTTAAACTAAAAGGTGTGTAAAGGATGAATTTTAGCAATATGGAAAATGACTCAGAAGGTTAATCTACAATACATAAAGAAATAATGAACATATATAAACATGTAGAGAAATCAAAAGAAACATTGCTTGTTAGCAACAACATTGTTTCTTTGATGAAATTAAAAATATAGAACTATGAGGGAAGAACTTCTGGCTTTGTGGAATGAAAATTTTGGCAAATCCTTTCACCACAAAGCAACTACAAAACTAGATAAAATTGTTAAAAACAATTTTCACAGTTCTTTAAATAGGCCAAAAGCAAACAAATTGATAAGTGTTTCTGAAAAACTCATGAATAGTGAGAGCACGTAAAGTTCTTTCTCGGGGATGCTTGCACAAACATGACTCATAGTCATGACCCAATAGAAACTGAATATAAGTGGGTCATGATGTTAGATTTAATGTTAAAATACTTCAGAGCAGCTAGCTATTATAAATAAGTTCAAAGAACTAAAAGGAACCATGTTTAAATATTAAAGGGAAATATGATGACAATGAGTGAACAATTAGGGAATATCAATAAGTAGAAATTATTAACAAGAACCAAATCGTAATTTTAGAGTTGAAACGTAAAATAAGCCATAGAAATAGAGAGTAGAATAGTGATTACTAGAGATTAACAAGGGGAGGGGGAAGAGGAGTATGGTGACACAATGGTCAATGGACACAAAATTGTAGAGAGATAGGAAGAATACAATCAAGTGCTCTATAGCAATATAGGGAGACTATAGTCAACAACAAATTACTGCATAACTTCAAGTAGCTGGTTGACAGGATGTTGAATGTTCCTAACACAAAGAAATGACAAATGTTTGAGGTGATGGATATGCTAAATACTCTGATATGATCATTGCACACTGTATAAATGTACCCAAATATCTTATTGTACTTCAGAAATACATACAATTATCATGTGTCAATTGAGAAAAA
>NW_007729612.1:27735-29620 GCF_000696425.1 Galeopterus variegatus | reverse complement strand
GTTATACAAAGATTAATTTTTCTCTTTTCTTAATTTCTTAAAAAGATAGTATTGAATGAAACAATAATCATAGTACAGTGTTGTTGAATTTATAACATATATATATATATCACAATAGTAGCACAAGGAAGTTGCTATATTTCACTGCAATTGGGTCAGTATTAATGTGAAGTAGATGGTCATAAATTAAGAAGCATATTATAATCTCTAGAACAAGTATGAAAAAAATTACAAAGTATTTAGATAACAAAACAACAGAAGAATTGAAATGATGCACTAAAATGTATTGTTTAAAACAGAATGCAATAAAGAACAGAGGAATGAAAAAAGACATTAGACATTTGGAAAACACATAACAAAACAGCTGATGTAAATCCAACCACATCATAATTAATGAAATTTGAATGGACTAAACACCCCAACAAAAATTCAGAGAATTTCAGGCTTTCTAAAATGCAAGCTCAAACTATACACCATATACAAGAGACACACTTTAGATTCAAAGACACATATAGGTTAAAGTAAAATGACGGGAAAATATGCATCATGGAAGGCAGTAATCATATGAGAGTTAGGGTCACTGTATTAATGTCAGACAAAATATATTTTAAGACAAAGAGGGTCATTTCATAATGTTAAAAGGTTCAGTACATCATCAAGATTATAACGATTGAAAATGTGTGCACACCTAATAACAGAAACACAAAATACATGAAACAAAAATGACATAAAGAGAAATTATATTTCAACAGTTTTGGGTGGAGATTTCAATATATTATTTTCAAAATTAATAGAACAACTAGGCAGAAAATCAGCAAGGAAAGAGAAAACTTAAAGAACACTACCGACCAACTTGTCCTAAGAGGCATTTTTAGAATAGTTTACCTAATGACAGCACCTTCTTTTCAAGCACCCATATACCGTTCCTCAGGACTGACCATACACTAGGTCATATGGTCATATGAAACAAATTCCTAAATTCCTAAAAGGACTGTAATCATTAAAGGTATGTTTGTTAATCTACAGATTTAAATTAGATACCAACAACAGAAAGAAATTTGGAAAATTCCCAAATATTTGGAAATTTAACAACATAATTTNAAAAATAAATCAAAAAGAAAAAAATCACATTTTGATTTTAAAAAAGTAAAAGAAGCAAAATGAAAATTTTACTAGATGAGCTCAAAACATATTTGAGTGGGAAAAAAAAGAATGAGTGAACTTGAAACAGATCAATAGAAATAATCCAAACTTAAGAACAAAGAGAAAAATTATTGAATAAAGATTAAAAGAGTTTTAGAGATCTGTGGAACATCAAGTGTACCAACATACATGTAGTGGAAGTCTCAGAAGGGGAGAGGAAAGGGAGAAAAGGGAAGAGAAATTATTTGGAGACTAACAGCTGAAATCTTCGCAAAGTTTATTTTATAAAGAAAACATTAATTTAGATAATCAAGAAGTTCAATAAATCACAGGTATAGAGAAATTCTTGAAAGCAGCAAGAGAAAAATGATTCAAATATAGGGAAACAATATGATTAATAGCTGATTTCTTATCAGAAATAATGGAAGACAAAAGGAAGTGGAATGACATTCAAACTTCTGGCGGGGGAGGCTGTCACAAACGAATTCTATAATAAATTAAGAAAAAATAAAGATAACCCCAGATTAAACAAAGACTGAGAATATTCATTGTTAGTAGACCTATTTTATAATTAATACTAAGGAAGCCCTTAGGCTGAAAGAAAATGACACCAGTCAATAATTTGAATCCACAGGAAGAAATAAAGAGCATCAGAAATAGTAAAAATGTGGGTAAATATAAGTTATACAAAGATTAATTTTTCTCTTTTCTTAATTTCTTAAAAAGATAGTATTGAATGAAA
>NW_007729612.1:25142-25912 GCF_000696425.1 Galeopterus variegatus | reverse complement strand
TCTATTTTTATCTCAAAGTACTCTCTAATTTCCCTGTGATTTTTCTTTTTATACATTGCTTATTTAGGAGAGTGTTTAAATTCCACACATTCGTGGATTTTCTAAATTTCCTTCTGTTCTTGTAGTCAGAGAACATATTTTCTATGATCTTACTCTTTTCAAATGTATTAAGACTTGTTTTATGGCCAAAAATTTGAAAATAAATAAATAAATAAATAAAAATAGTCCCAGAATTTACTGAAAATAAAAAATAAATAAATAAATGCATATATTAGAAAAGAGTAAGGTTTCAAGCAAATATCTGAGCTAAAACCTTACAAAACAAAGTTAAGGTTTCAAGCCAATATCTGAGCTAAAACCTTACAAAACAAAGTAAATTAAATCCAAAGCAAGCAAAAGGAAGAAAGGAAGATCAGAGAGGAAATAGATAAACTGGAAAATAGAAAGCAATTTTAAAATTAATGAAACCAAAGGTTGGTTCTTTATGAAGATTAAGAAAATTGTTAAACTTTTAGCTAAATTGACAACGAAAAAAGAGAGATGACATAAATTACAAAAATAAGGAATGAAGGAAGAGATGGTTATCATTGCAAATCCAACAGAAGAAAAAAGAGGGTTAGAAGGATTATTATAAACAACTACATGCCAAATTAGACAATTTAGATGACAGACAAATTCCTAGAAAGATACAAATAACCAAAACGGACTCAAGAAGTAACAGAAAATTCAACACTTATTCCTGATAAAATCTTTTTAAAAACTACAGATAA
>NW_007729612.1:23599-24814 GCF_000696425.1 Galeopterus variegatus | reverse complement strand
AAGAAGTAACAGAAAATTCAACACTTATTCCTGATAAAATCTTTTTAAAAACTACAGATAAAAGAGAATTTCCTCAACTTGACAAAGGGCAGCTAATAAAACCATACACATCTAACGTTATACTTTATGGTGCAAGACCAAATACTTCCTCCTAATTAATATCAGGTCAAGTCCAGGAAGCCATCTCTTACCACTTCTATTCAAATTTTTACTGGAAATTCTAGCCTGTGAAATATGGTAAGAAAGAATAAATGAAAAGCATAAAGATTTTAAAATGATTTTCTTTTTTTTTTTTTGTCTTTTTTCGTGTCTGGCATTGGATCGCAACCCTCAGTGTCGCGCCCGTACCGGACCGGGACCGGCAACGGGATCGCAACCCNCCTCGCTCAGCGAGTGAGCGGGAACCGGTCTGTATGTGGGATCCGAACCCTCGGCGGGAGCGTCGCTGCGCTCCCAAGCGGCGCACTGTAGCAGTGCGCCACCGGGTCAGCCCTAAAATGATTTTCTTATTCCTATTTAATGCTTGCATCGATTACATTTATTGAAAAAAAAGCCAGCGGCATTACACTAGCTGACTTCAAACTATATTACAAAGCTGTGGCAACAAAAACAACATTGTACTGGTATGAAAACAGACACATGGACCAATGGAACAGAATTTAGAACCTAGAAATCAACACACGTATTGATCTTCAACAAAGGCAACAAGAATATACACTGGGGAAAGGACACCCTCTTCAGTAAACAGTGCTGGGGAAACTGGATATCCACGTGTAGAAGAATGAAACTAGACCCATACATCTTGCCATATACCAAAATCAACTCAAAATGGATTAAAGACTTAAGTATAAGGCCTGAAACTATAAAACTCCTAGAAGAGAACATAAGGAGACATGTCAGGATATAAGACTGTGCAAAGACTTTATGAGTAAGACCCCAAAAGCACAGGCAACAAATGAAAAAATAAGCAAATGGGATTACATCAAACTAAAAAGCTTCTGCACAGCAAAAGAAACAATCGACAGAGGAATAGATAACCTACAGAATGGGAGAAAATATTTGCAAACTATACATCTGACAAGGGATTAATATCCGGAATATACAAGGAATTCAAACAACCTAACAGTAAAAAACCCAAATAATCCAATTTTTAAAATGGGCAAAGGAGCTTAATAGACATTTCTCAAAGGAAAACATACTAATGGCCAAAAGATA
>NW_007729612.1:22590-23513 GCF_000696425.1 Galeopterus variegatus | reverse complement strand
GGATTAATATCCGGAATATACAAGGAATTCAAACAACCTAACAGTAAAAAACCCAAATAATCCAATTTTTAAAATGGGCAAAGGAGCTTAATAGACATTTCTCAAAGGAAAACATACTAATGGCCAAAAGATATATGAAAAATGCTCAACATCACTAATCATCAGGGAAATGCATATCAAAGCCACATTGAAATATCATCATATCCCAGTTAGACTGGCTGTCATAAAAAGGACAGAGAATAGCAAATGCTGGTGGGGATGCAGAGAAAGGGGAGCTCTTCTACACCACTGGTGGGACTGTAAATTACTACAGCCATTATGGAAAACAGTATGGAGGTTTCTCAAACAGCAACAGAAAGAACTACCATATGACCCAGCAATCCCACTGCTGGGTATATACCCAAAGGAATGGAAATCATCATGTTGAAGGGATACCTGCACCCCCTGTTTATCACAGCTCTATTTACAATAATTTCTCTTAGCAAGAAATTATTGCAGCTCTGTTTACAATAGCCAGGTGTTGGAACCAACCTAAATGTCCATCGATGGAGGACTGGATAAGGAAAATGTGGAATATATACACAATGGAATACTACCCTGCTGTAAAAAAAAAAAAAAAAAAAATTCTGCCATTCACAGTGCACATGGTTGAGCTTGGAGAAAATTATGTTAAGTGAAATAAGCCAGGCACAGAAAAATACCACTTGTCCTCTCTTATAAGTGGGATGGCAGGAAAACAACAACCATAATAATACGTTGAACTTTCAGGTGAGAACAGAACTATGGTTACTAGAGGCAGAAAAGGGGGAAGGGGAGGAAGGTTAGGGAGAGATTGGGTAATAGGTGCAAAGAATAATTACGTTTTGTAATGATGAACATGCTAATAATACTGATTTGATCATCACATATTGTACACAAATACT
>NW_007729612.1:19771-21247 GCF_000696425.1 Galeopterus variegatus | reverse complement strand
CATCTAAGTGATGTCCAAAGGTAGTGGTTGGTGGCTAACTACTTTATTTATTCCAATCATATTTGTAAATCCATGCCGAAAAGATTGATGCAAGGAGTTGTAGCCAAAGGAACTGAAGTCTTCTCATTCTTTTAGTATCATCATTCTTTCTATGGAATCTTAGCAGTGGCATTAACCATTCCTTTCAGATTTTGGATTTGTGATTTGATACAGGATGGTGAATTAGCAATAATTGCTGGCTGTCTCAGTTATTATGGTACCGTCCCTGAGTTCCAAACCCATCCTTCTACACTGTGTTTTGCGGCGCTATTGCTGGACCTCTGCAAACCCTGGCTGGGTAGCTGATAGGTTTCAGGACAATTCTTACCAACTAACATAAGAACTGTGAGAAAAAATTTGGGAGATTAAAAGTGCCTCTGCTGGTCAGCTGGTTAACTCAGTTGGTTAGCTCGTGGTCCTGATGGGTTTGATCCCTGTACCAGCCAGCTGCCAAAAATATATATATATATAAATACCTCTGCCAATAGGTGGCAATTGAGGGAGACTGTAAGGATTTTTTTTTAACAGAACATGATATTTATTTATTTGTTATTGAAAAATAATTAAACATATTTGTGAGGGACAAAGTTGAATATCAATACCTGTGCACAATGTGTGATGATCAAATCAGGATACTTAGCATGTTCATCTTTACAAACCATAATCATTCCTTGTGTCCATTAACCAATTTCTTGCTACTCCCCTCCTCCTCCCGCTTTCCTACCTCTAGTAATCACATTATTGTGGTTGCCTACACATTATTGTGATTGTTTCTTTCTCTTGCTTTCCTTCTCTTTCTTTCTTTTCTCTTTTTCTTCTTTCCTTCCTTCTTTCTGTCTTCTCTTTTTCTCTTGTTTCCTTTCACTCCCACTTAATAGTGAGGACATGTGATACTTGTCCTGTGCCTGCAAGGATTGAGGAGAAAGAAGAAACTTGCTCTTCTCTATTTGTTCTTTTTGGGCTTCTGTGGGCCTCTGACTGCTTGCAGTTCCCATGAGTAGCATCCCAACAATTCTTCACTCGTGGCAGGTGTTCCTTCCCGTCACAGCAACTAAATCCAAGATGCAGTTATTTCACTACCTGCAGAATCAGCTTCATAGCTCCTTATTCCCCTCAAAGGCACTAGCTTCAGCCTGTGGTTGCTCCTATTCAGAGATTTGGGTCTCAGGCCCACAAGGCCCCTATTCAAACTCAGAGTCACCAGTACCAGTAAAGCAATGTGTCTCAGACATCAGGGTGTCTGAGTTTCATCTCTGTGGCATCCCTTCTTTAAGTTTCCAAATTTTGTTAATTCCAATCTCTTCTCCTTGTTTTCTCAGCCCTGGGGGTGATAGCCGCTTCCTGCAGTTGCTACTTCTGTGATACCTTACAGTTCTCTGCTTACCCTTTGAGATACCTAGCAAAAAATCTTTATATTAAATTCTTTTAAAAAAAAAA
>NW_007729612.1:18115-18747 GCF_000696425.1 Galeopterus variegatus | reverse complement strand
AAAAAAAAAATTCAACTGTAGTGTATTTGAGAACAGTATAGTACATTACTGTTTGATCTTTAATGCTTATCACATAACATAAACTATATCTATTTCTTCAAGACTCTTCCTGGATTAAATGTTGTACCTTTGATCCTGAATTACAAATAGTAATAAATATTTTACACACATTACACACAGCTATAGATTTTCTCTCTGTGTAGGAAAACCATCTTATCAAATAAAAGTGTAATACTCAGAGTAATAATAAATTTCCCCCATTTCTGGAAAACTTGGAGCTAGTGTTCTTCAGATAGATATAAAATAGAGTTATGAAAATGCTACTATCAGCCATTTGTAGTTAAACAAACTTCCATTGTACATTTAACTATATATTAAATTCTTTACATATAAATAACCAGTATGGGTGCTGTCTCTTGACAGACATTGATTGATTGACCGGCTGCCTTCACTGAATAGTATCCCTGGAAAGGCCACAGGAAAGGAGAGTTGATAGATCTCAGATCCATTCTCATCAACTATTCTAGAACTTTGAGAAAATTTTAGAGAGACTGGAGGTGTCTACAAAATGTAGAAGAATGTCCTGGAGTCAGAGAGGGCTAAGGACCACAGACAAGGGACAAGATAGGAGA
>NW_007729612.1:2497-16978 GCF_000696425.1 Galeopterus variegatus | reverse complement strand
CCTATTTGCCAGAATATTTTTAAAATTACATAAATTCCTGGAAAGATTTTTAAATTTTTATATTTTTTTCCTAGGTCAGAATTTAGTTTAATTCATTGAAATAAGAAGCTGAAAGTACATGTTTTATGTACTTTGCTGAAATTCTACTTCTAAATGCGTATAGAAAAATTTATTGAAAAGCAGAATAAAAAAGTTATTTAAAAACATCACTATAAAACTTATGTAAAATATATTGATACATCATTTCCAGTTCACAATTAAGTTTAACTTCACTGACAAGAAAAAGCTAAAAGTACATCTTTTATCTACCTTGCTAACATTCTGACTTTATTTATTTATTTATTTATTATTGGAACATTGTTGATTGTACATACCTGTGTGGTACAGCATTGAATATTAATACCTGTGTGCAATATGTGATGCTCAAATTAGGATAATTAGTATATTCTTCATTACACAATGTAATCAATTTTCATGGCCCTTTACCAATTTCTCCCTTTACCTTCTCCCCCTTCCCCTTTCTCTTCTCCTCCTCTCCCTTTCCCACCTTTGGTAACCTCAATTCTGTTTTCTTCTCTTAAAAGTTCAATGTATTATTGTAATCATTGTATCTTTCTTTTTAAAATTTATTTTTATATTTTGTTTATTATTAGCTCCCACATATAAGCAAGGACATGCGCTGTTTCTCTTTCTGCACCTGGCTTATTTCACCTAACATAATCTTCTCTAAATTCATCCACATTGCTACAAATGGCAGTATTTCATTCTTTTTTATGGTAGAGTAGTATTTTATTATCTAACCACTGTTTCCTTCTCCAGTCATCCAACTATGGACATTAAGGTTGGTTCCAACTCTTGGCTATTGTAAATAGAGCTGCAATGAACATGGGAGTGCAGGTATCCCTTCAACATGATGATTTCCATTTCTTTTGGGTATATACCAGATGGCAGTTCCATCTTTGGTTGTTTGAGGAACCTCTATACCATAAAGGCTGCACCATTTTACAGTCCCACCAACAGTTAAGGAGGGTTCCGCTTTCTCTGCATCCTCTCAAGCATGTGTTATTCTCTGTCTTTTTGATAATAGCCAGTCTAACTGGAGTGAGATGATATCCAATGTGGTTTTGATTTGTTTTTTCNACCTTGCTAACATTCTGACTTTATTTATTTATTTATTTATTATTGGAACATTGTTGATTGTGCATACCTGTGTGGTACAGCATTGAATATTAATACCTGTGTGCAATATGTGATGCTCAAATTAGGATGTATATTCTTCATTATACAATGTAATCAATTTTCGTGGCCCTTTACCAATTTCTCCCTTTCCCTTCTCCCCCTTCCCCTTTCTCTTCTCCTCCTCTCCCTTTCCCACCTTTGGTAACCTCAATTCTGTTTTCTTCTCTTAAAAGTTCAATGTATTATTGTAATCATTGTATCTTTCTTTTTAAAATTTATTTTTTATATTTTATTTATTATTAGCTCCCACATATAAGCAAGGACATGCGCTATTTCTCTTTCTGCACCTGGCTTATTTCACCTAACATAATCTTCTCTAAATTCATCCACATTGCTACAAATGGCAGTATTTCATTCTTTTTTATGGCGAGTTCTACCAAACTTTCAGATAACAACATAGAAAAAGAGGAAAAGCTTATCTTTTTATGAGGCGAAAGTAACCTTGACACAGCATCTAAATAAGGACATTATGAGAAACTTACAAGCCAATTTCATTTAAGAAAATAAATATAGAAATTCTAAATATTAGCCAAACAAATCCAACAGCACATTAAAAATAATGCAACATGGGGCCGGCCCGGTGGCGCACTGCTACAGTGCTCCGCTTGGGAGTGCGGTGGTGCTCCCGCCGAGGGTTCGGATCCCACATACAGACCGGCCGCTCACTGGCTGAGCAAGGTGCGGGCGCAACACCGAGGGTTGCAATCCCGTTGCCGGTCCCGGTCTGGTATGGTCGCAACACTGAGGGTTGAGATCTGTTGCCGGTCACGAAAAAAGACAAAAAGGAAAAAATAATAATAATGCAACATGATCAAATGGAACTTAGTAATGTAAAAAAACATTGAAATTAGCCACATTAATAGACTATGGTAGATCTTTTGGATTAGTTATCTCAAACTCTGCATATTTGGAGATGTTGGAAAACTTAAAAAAAATACATCTTTCAGCTTCCTTTGCAACCAGGGTTCTAGATAAGGATCAGTATCCATCAAATGAATGTACCCAAGTGGAAGGTGAAACTGTGATAGATGCCATTTACCTATAGCTCTGGTATGTTGTGCTAGAGAGCAAGGTTTGTAAATGTCCACCTAGAAATTCCTAAAAACAGCATTCCAGGGTTCATGACTCTGTGAGTAAAGAAGCAGTGGTCACAGCAATGCTTCTCCACTTGAATTCATACTTTGTAATCTCTAGTTTGCTGCATTAAACACTCATTCTTTACATGCTTTGGTGTAAAAGACAGTTGTGGCAGCAGCTTCTTAAAGCATAGACGTATGTGGTGGTAGCCTCAGTAGTAGTCGTCCCCTAGTGTATCATTCCAGATTTATTCTGGTAGTCATTCCAGGGGGCTCAGTCATGAAGCTGCTCCTTCAAAGATTTCGTAAGCTCCTAATCCCTATATTAAATGCCTTCCTGTTTAAAATATTGTTAGATCTGTTATCTGGACCTAACCCTGACTGAGTATGTAGTATTAGAAATGGGTGGTGCTATAACAAAATTATTCAAATATGCAGCATTTGCTTAGTAGTCTGGCACTACATCAAAAGGAAACAATTGCATGCTGGAAAGCTGATTATCTTTATATGCTGTGGCAAAACACTTCTTAAAATTGTTGCCTCTGAAATCTTGGAAATAAAATTATGTGCTGATAGAGGCTGGAGCTCTAGATAAAGGGGTTAGAAAATGCCAGAACATTATGTGTATTGCTCATTCCTTGCTGTTTGTAGCAAGATATTACAAGAAAACAATGAGTTCAGGTAAGGATGGGCTTGTGTTCAAGCAAAGATGAAAGTGAATTCAGTTGTTAAAGTAGAGTCTCTCTGCCTGTGGACTATAATCTGAACTGATTCACATCCAGGAGGGTTCAAAAAATCCAATTGCTCATGTTCCTCCAAACAAGAGAGTATATCTCCAGACTTTTCTTTTTTTTTCTAAACAAGAAAAAAAAGTTTTACTGGACAACAGATGAAATTTAAGGGCAACATATTTTATAACATTTGGTGTAGGCACCAATGTCTATTAAAAGACTGAATGAAATTTTAATTTCTATGAAGTCATCGAAAAAGGTGAGGCAAGTGAGGCACTAACTCTCAGGAACACACAGGTGCAGGGTTGGTCCATGCAGGAAGCTGCAGTGAATGCTTCTCTTGCCTTACCTGGTCCTGGTCCTGGCCATTTTAGGCAAAAATCTGAATTTGTGGACTAATATTTAGAATTATCTAATTGAATATTTAAAAAATAAACTTATTTTTATGAAATATATTTTTAATCTACTATGTTCTGATCTAATTTACATTTAATATAATGCACCTATTGTAAATGTTTATTGAATCTAACAATGTAACCACCACCACAATCAAGAAACAGAACGTTTCTATCATCCTCATCCCCCCAAATTCCCTATACTCCTTTGCTATTTTACCTGCCCCACTCCTAATCCTAGGAAACTACTGCTCTGCTTTCTGTCATTACAGTTTAGATTTTCACTTTTCACAATTTTATATAATGGAAACACAGTATTTGTTTTTAACAACAAGATAGGGCAGCACTTCTCTAAAAATGTCACATAACAGATATGGGTTATCTTTAGCTGCAATAAGTAAAAAAACTGAATTGGATATATTTGTCTGTGTTTTGTTTTTTTCTTTTTACACTGGTTTTGAAAGTACTAGTGAGATTTTGGTGTGCTATATAAAAATTGCGACTCAGTTAATGAAACAAAAATATAGTATAGGACAACTTGAAGCAAACTTGCAGAATTATTATTTTTACGCTCTTAATCAATTTTCATTTTATTCCAGTATTCATTTTGATTTTTGTCTTTATCAAGGGTCCCATCACAGATGTAAATTGAACTTTTAGGATAAAAATAATTTTTTGCTCTATAGTAATCGAAATCAACACCATGGCTAGAGGTATTCAACTGGGTGATGAAACCATAAATATAATCATCTTATATCAAATTATTGGTGAACATGGCCACTCTACAAGACTCAAAGTTTCAGTTTTGAAAAGAAAAAAATAATATCATCATTTAGACATTTTTAAAACAAATTAAATATTAAATTAGTGTTTATGCATCTTATTTTTTTAATGGAGACACAGATTACCTTTGAAAAATTTTTATAAACATACCATCTAAATAAAGAATTTTAAAAACATACTAAAACCAGATACCATTACCAATTTTAATGATAAATCCCCTGTGATACTTTCACGAACCTCTGAGGATTTTTTAAATTATTATTTATTTATTTATTTTTTACATTCTAAGATGTGGTGGAGCTGTTGGGGTGGAGGGGGAGGGATGAAGGGAGGGGGGATAGGATGGCCCATGGCACCCCCCTCATTACGGCAGAGGAGCCCAAGGGGCTCTGGTGGCAGCTCAGTCATGGCTGGGCTGGATGTGGACATGAGGGGAACATGGCTGAGGTCCTCAGCCCCCCAGCTTGGGAGACTGGGGTACTTCTGGCAGTGGCCTGGTGGTCATTGCTGGGCTGGATGTGGATGTCAGGGGGCATGGCTGAGGCCCTGGCCACCACCCCCCACCCTGGCTCACGACCCTGGGGTGCTTCTGGTGACAGCCTGGTAGTTGTCACTGTGCTGGATGCAGATGTGGGGGGGGGGGATGGCTGAGGCCCTCAGTGCTCCCACCCCAGCTCAGGAGCCTGGGGGGTTTCTGGTGGGGGATTGGTCATTGCTGAGCTGGATGTGGATGTCAGAGGGGTGTGGCTGTGTAGACTAATGTTTTTAATCAAATTTGAGAAGTTTTTGGCCATTATTTCTTCAAGCATTTTTCTTCTCCTTTCTCTCTCTCCTCTTCTTCTAGGACTACTATTATGCATTATAAATATTTACCATTATGCATATGAGAGTGCATAATTGAGATTATCCAGGTTGAGGAAAAGAAAGAAAAAAGAATGAATAAAAATAAACAGAAACCTGTGGGACACCGTCAAGAAGGTCAATATATGTATAATGGGAGCTCAAGAAGGAGAAGATACAGAAGAAGGGAAGAAAGAATATTTGAAGTAATAATGGCTGAAAACATCCCAAATTTGATTAAAATAGAAATAAAGAAATAAAAATTAATGTACATATCCAAGTAGCTGAATGGACTTCAAGTAGAACAAATTCAAAGAGATTCACACCTAAACACATCATAATCAAAGTTCTGAAAGACAGAGGGAGAATCTTGAAAACGGCTACGTAGATGCAACTAATCACATGAAAACTATCCTCCATTAACAGCTGATTTCTCATAAGAAACCATAGAGTTGACAAGATGTAAGACTACATAGTCAAAGTGCTAAAAGAAAAAGACTGCCAAACAAGAATTCTACACCCAGCAGAATCATCCTTCAAAACTGAAGGAGAATTTAAGATATTCCCAGATAAAGAAAAATTGAGAGAATTCATCACTAGTGGGCCTGTACTATAAGAAATACTAAAGGGAGTCCTGTAGGCTGAAAACTACACTGTGATACCATTTCTTACCTGTAAGATTGACCAAAATTCATAAGCTTTTCAACACACTGTGTTGCTGAGTCTTTCAAAAAAACAATTACTCTCATACATTGCTGGTGAGAATGCAAAATAGTATACTCACAATGGAGGATAATATGGCAATATCTAACAAATTACATATACATCCATCCTTTGACCAGCAATCCCATGTCTAAGAATTTACCTTGAAGATACATCTCTAACATTATGAAAATAAATATGCACAAGGTTGTTTATTGCTCCCTCATTAGTAATTACAGAATACTGAAAACAACCTAAATACTCATACATAAAAGATTAGTTGAATAAATTATGGTACATCCACACAATATAATACGCACATGTAAAAGAAAATGTAGGTCTGTGTGAATGAAAATGGAGAAGTCTCCAGGATATTCTGTAAAGTTTAAAAAGAGCAAATATGATGCCTTTTATGTAAGAAAGGAGAAATAAGAGAATACACATATATCTGCTTATTTTTACAAACAAGGAAGCATAGAAAGGACAAACCAATAACTAATTTAATTCACTACCTAGGGTTGGTGGAAGAAAATAAGGTGGAGGAAGGTTTAGGTAGGGTGTGGTAGACAGCTTCCATGATGGCCCCCAACTATGTCCACCTCCTGGTATTCATGATCTTTTGTAGCCTCCTCTCACCATGAATCGAGGCTGGTCTGTGTCATCAACAGAATATGACAGAGGTAGCAATATGCATGACTTCCAAGGCTAAGTCATAAAAGACATTGCAGCTTTTCTTTTGGTCTCTTGGATTTACTTTGGTCTTTTGCTCTTGGGGAAGCAAGCCACCAAGCTACAAAAACACTCAACACTCAAGCAGCTCCTCAAGGTAAAGGTCTATGTAGAGAGAAACCAACAACCAGCACCAACCTGCCTGCCATGTAAATGAGCCACCTTAGAAGCATTCTCCAACCCCAGTCAAGTCTTCAGATAACTGCAGCCTTAACCAATATCTGACCACAACTTCACAAGAAATCTCAAGCCAGAACCACCCATTCAAGCTGTTCCCAAATTCTTGACCCACTGAAAGTGTAAGGGACAATAATTGATTATTTTTTTAAGCCACTAGGTTGGAGGTGGGGGTAGCAATAGATAACTAAGGGAGTAACACTTCTCTGGGTGTTCCTTTTTATACCAGTTTTGACTTCTGGAGTCATATTAATGCTTCATATATTTAAGAGATAAAATCCAATCAACAATAATGGGCAAAAACCCTAAAACTGGATGCAAACAAGAAAAAATGAACCTAACTATATTCCAAATAAATAATATAACCACTCTGAAGGGAAATAAACGAACTAATCTAGACAACTTTTAAATCCAGTTCTTTGACTATATGACTTCAGTCTAAAAACAAGTAGAACTCCAAACAAACTTTAACCTCTGTTTGTCAGGTTTGTTGGTATGTTTTTCTAGTGGTATGGATATAGTAATTCTTAAGCTATTTTGTGAGTATTGCAGGATTGGGTAAATTAGCAAATATATTGATGCTGTGATGCTCTTGGTAGTCAGTGTTCTCATTGTGGAAACATATCTATGTATATATTTGGTTGAACAATATGAAACTGCCATTTCCCCAATCTCTGTTCCTATAAAGGCCTAAAAACAATTATACTCCAGTAGCAATGAAACTGGAAGCATCCATGGCTGGGGCTGGAAAATAAAAGCTGAACCTGGAACATCTTGATATATCTGAAAGTGAGAAAGTGCTCAAAAAATGATGTGGATGTGTCAAAAGAACACAAGCCATATTGAAGGGGCTCCTGCTGGCCAAATAATAGACAATTTAAACATCAAAATAAATAAGGATAACAATGGATTATAACCTATAGGATAAAATAAATGAGTCCCTACAAATAATAATATCATTGTATTATTAATAATTAATTTATAACATACAGATAAATGACAGAGAAGGTAAAACCCTTCCCTGCAGAAGATGTTAACTATGAATACGGAGGACAGACAGTGTTAGAAAAATAACTATTTTGTAATCACCATAGTTATGACTAATTCAGGCAAGAATCATGTATGGATGCTAAAACTATTCAGTGAAAGTTCAATAAGGAATAGGGTATTTACATAGTCTCCAACTATGTCCCTATAAATTACTTATAGATATTTGGGCAAACTGAGATTATCACTTATGTAGTATTTGGCCAAAAGTGCATAACCTGAATTTAATCATGAGGAAACATCAGGCAACCCAAATTAAGAAATACTCTGCAAAACAACTGGCCTATACACTTTAAAAAATATCAAGTTCATGAAAGACAAAGAAATGTTGAAAAAACATTTCAGATTAAAGGAGACTAATACAATGTGGCAACAAAATGCAATGTGTAACCCTAGATTGGATCCTGGATCAAGGGAAAAAATGCCATAAAGGACATTACTGAGACAAATAGCAAAAATTGAATATGAACTGTATATTAGACAATACTAATGTATCAATGTTAAATTTCTTAAATATGGCAGTTCTGCTGTGGATTCATAAGCAAATGTTTTCTTGTACTTAGGAAATACACAGAGAAGTATTTAGGGACAAAGTATTATGTATATGTATATGTATATGTATATTGTTAAGTATTATGTCTACAATTCTCACTCTCAAATGACTCAGGAAATTTTATAGACACAAATAACATATATATCTTAAGTATATGCATACATGTACATATGTATGTGTATGCAGAAAGGAAGAGAGAGAGAGAAGATGATTTTTTAAAAGTAGCAAAGCACTTACAATTAGTGAATTTAAGTGAAGGGTATACAGATACTGTACTATTCTTGCTAATTTTTTTAAGTTTAAAACTATTTCAAATTTAAAGTACTTTAAAAAGATACAAATTACTTTAGCTATCCAATCCCCTGTTATTTTTTTAACCAGTGTCTCTGCATTAAATGAACAGATGATTTGATAAAGAGTAATGAGAAATGACTATTGAAAGACAGGGGGAAAAAAGGCAGTAATTGAAGGGTTGCGAAGTTCAGAGTAAGTCCAAAAGAAAACAAGATTTCTGAATAGTTGCATCACCAAAACAGAACTTATGAAAGGTGATTCTTAAGCAATGGATTATGTTGCAAACAGGATACCAGATTAAAATCTGGGAGAGTATCTAAAATATTTTTTCAATTCACAAATGAGGTAGAAAATGTGATAGAAGTATTGCATGGAAGAAGAATTGGCAAAATCTTGTGATGGATGAATCATGTCAAGTAAAAAACTGGCAAATCAAAGAAGACTTCAAGGTTTCAAGCAAAGTTAACTAATAATTGCACACCATGAGAGGAAAATGCAAAGGGAGAATAGTTCAGTCACAAATTTTTAAACAATGACTTTTAGGTGTTTGTAGGAAATCCAATCAGAAACATTTTCACATTTCCACAGTTAAATTTTTCACCACTTTTACCTACTTTCTAGCTTCCCTCTTCAGCTGCTTAATTAAATTTTAATGTATTCCTGCTGCATACCATTGGCTATATTTGGAAATTCTCCCTACTCACTCATAAATTCTCCTCCAAATTTTTCCTTTAGAACATTCCCTTAAAATAATTATATCAGCTATTTCACCCACATAAACATTCTTACTATAGCTATGGTGATCTAAAATGGCAATAGCCTCAAATATTATTAAATATTATATATGGCTAACTATAAATAATAGTTTACTATTATTATCTATATCAACTTCTACCTACTCTACAACACAGGCCATTTTAGAAAAACAAGTGTTTTATGCAATTTTGGTAATTTTCTTTGTTAAAAGGCTGTCTTAGTCTGCTCAGGCTGCCGTAACAAAATACCATAGACTGGGTGACTTAAATAAGAGGTATTTATTTTCTCCCAGTTCTGGAGGCTTGATGTCTGAGATCAGGGTGCCAGCATAATCAGATTCTGCTGAGGGCTCTCTTCCTGGCTTGCAGATGGCCACTTCTGGCTATGTCCTCTCATGGTGGAAAGAGAGAGAGCAAGCTCTTTGGTGTCTCTTATAAAGGCATTAATTCCATCATAAGAGACCTACCTTCAACACCTCATCTAATCTTGATTATCTCCCTAAAGCCCCATCTCTTAATATCACCACATTGGGGGTTAGCACTTCAACATATGAATTTTGGGGGTACTCAATTCAGTCCATAGCAAAGACCTTGTATCTAAATTTAACGTATGCTGGTTACTGGGATATCATTTAGATATTATTTTTAATTTTGGCATTAAAGATTGAGCAGGATATCATTAAAAACATCCACTAATTAATTTATAAAGTATAATAAAAGGTCCAATTTATGTATCTGTTAGCAACTTGAATATCATTCCATTGCTTAATATTACCTATGAAGAAGTACGTTTACAAAGAAATAAAAAATGTGGGTATTAAAGTGCAATAATCTGAACATTTGAAATGCGTAAGTATTACAGGGAAAGCATGGAAACTTGATGGTAATTTTGACATATGTAATGGAGTGTTAAACGCTTTTCCCCCTTTTAATTCGCGAATTCTCATGTCAGCATGTTAACCACGGCACCATCTTGTGGTTATTTTATCAAATAGCTAGGCTGTACAGACATTTATATGGAAACACTGTAAAGGACAGCAATTTTTGAAAAAACAGATGAAAGTTTTAAAATGAAGTGTAAGTTAATAAAATAAAATGTTGGCAAGTAATTTTCATTCTTTTTCTAAGGTCTTCAACTATATAAGTGAACTATTCAACTAGCTTCAGCATAGTTATATTTTCTTTTAAAGGTATTTTTTGTGTTAACTGTTAATATAAAATTTCAAACTGGTCAGTTAGTGCTGAACACATCAAATGGATATTTTAGTCTGATACGTTTTAGTAAATATAGTTTATGTGTATGCATGTTCACATATATAAATATAAATGTGTGTGTATTGTTATTTTTATATGATTTAACCTCAGGATGTGTTAAAAAATGGGAATGGATACAGAGTGGGTTTTTTTAAAAAAGGAATAAGAAACCTTTAAGAAATCTCAGTTTAATCACTCACTGGCTATGAACTGCTTATTTTGAATCGAATTCTTCTGAAGTAGAATAAAACACATTAGTAATTGCCAAATATTAGGGGAGGCATACCAAATCACATTAAGCTCTGATAATATGAAGTCAAAAAGTATATATTACTTTATTATTAAGTATTTAAATATTTATTGATTACAGTAAAAATTATACTAAATGTATTGATATTTTAATTTAAAAAGTATCAACTGCATAATGTTTTAATAACTTTTTCAGAGAAAAGTACAGAAGAATCATTGGTGTAATTAATGCAATTTTTTAAAAATTACAGAAAGTGTTTTTCTGTAACACTTTCATTGTAAAGTTTAGTATTTAGAGTCTTCATTTACTTTTTAAAATTTTTATACTTACATAAAATGCAAAGGAAGGGGAACTAGCACTCATAGTAGGCCTACTATCAACTAGACATTTAGAGACATTATCTAATACAATCCTTCCAACAATCTTTTGAGTTGTTACTATTATTTTCACTTTGCAGATGGGTAAAATTGAGACTCTAAGTAATTATAGAATTCATCCAAGTTCACACAGCTAGACTCATAGTAGGCCTACTATCAACTAGACATTTAGAGACATTATCTAATACAATCCTTCCAATAATCTTTTGAGTTGTTACTATTATTTTCACTTTGTAGATGGGTAAAATTGAGACTCTAAGTAATTATAGAATTCATCCAAGTTCACACAGCTAGTAAGAAGCCAAGATTTTAACCCAGGTCTTCAAAACCCAAATTATTGTCACAACACAATCCTGCTTCTCAGAAATTCAGACATAGAATTTAAATTAAACTTTTTGTTCTTGATGTAACTAATCAGACTCCAACACAGAACAACAGTAAGCCTGTGAATGATAGTCCTGAAGTTGTTTTACAGAAAGGCAAATAAAATTAGAGTAAACTTGTGAAAAATGCTAGGAGTTTTTAGATATCAAAATGATAGAATAATGATATAATCATCATAGTATTATCAAAATGAATAAATAAAATAGAATTTAAAGAACATTCTGGATATAAAAAAGAACAGAACATAAATGGAAAGTAAATTTCTTTAAGGGGCAATATCTTTTTATCATTATTTTCTATTTTTAAGAACTATACCTTAAAACTGTTTACAGCAAGTCTTTAAGAGATTTATTTTCTGAAATTTATCTATTATGAAGAGAAATGAACGAGAGGCTTGAAAGAAATTGTTCAATTTTGTTCTTTTACATATACAACTAGGTCACTACCGCTTTCATATGTAACTACAAACTTTGGTCCTTGCAAATTTCCCTAACTCTTTTCTGGGATACTTTTTGAAAATAATCTAAAATTAAATGACATGTATTTTCTGGTCTACAATATCATTTTTTTTAAAAAAGTGTTCTGAAAATCATTTTTTCTCTTAAAAAAGTCTTCAAGCAACAGACAGCTCACAGAAAGGACATCCAAATACCTCAAACACATTAAAAATGATCATCCTCATAAGAAAAATAAATTCAAATTATATTGAATATCCCACCAAATTATATTGAATATTGGTGAGTATGTGGAGAACTAGTCATTCGCATACACTATTTATGTTAGTGTATACTGTACTTCTATGGAGGACATTTGGCAAAATCTATCCACAGATAACAAGTCTGGCCCCATGTAGCACCCCGGAGCACCCAGAGATTAGAGAGGCTGATGTTGCAAAGAGCTGGGACAGAGGGAAGCAGGGGACCAGGGCCTAATTGTGCCGCAGAGATCATCGATACCATGAGCTGGATCTTTGGGGCAAGTACGCATTACCTTAGACACACCCATTTCAGGTCTAAAGTCCTTGGGGAAGGAGAGCAGGGAGGCGCAGTGGGCTTAGGGAGCATTGGGTGAGCTGTTGTTTATTTTGTTAATCTTTTTCTTTGGCTCGCCAGTACGGGGATCCAAACCCTTGACCTTGGTGTTACAGCACCGTGCTCTAACCAACTGAGCTAACCGGCCAGCCCTTATTTTTAAGAGATTATTAATTCAGACGGTTCAGCATTCAAAAGATAAAAATGAGTGAGTAGTGAAATGTCTGCCATTCATTCAGTTCACTTCTCAAACAACTACTGCTAGCAGTTTCATATGCATGGCTACTTAGTTTTCCATCATACGAATGTACATAATTTAACTAGCCCCCAACTGATACATCTTAAGTTGCTTCCAATCTTTTGCTAATACAAGCTCTGAATAACCTATTACATGTCATTTCATACATATGTGAATACACAGAGAACAAATTCCAATAAGTGGAATTATTGGCTTAAAGAATATGTACATTTGTAATTTTGATAGATTTTGCCAAACTGCACTCCATGGAAGTATAGTATATACTAACATAAACAATGTATGTGGATGAATGGTTCTCCACATACTCACTAACATGGTGGTATATTCAACTTTTTTTCTTTGCCAATTTAGGGAAAAAATGATAACACAATATAATTCTAATTTATTTTTCTTATTATGAGAAAGATTATTTTTAGTGTATTTGAGGTATTTGGATGTTTTCTGTGATTCGAGTCTAGCATGGGCCCACAGTAGTGCAGTCACTCACCTAAGGTCACACAACCAGTAGAGCCTCAGAACTGTGTCACCTGCCTCCCAGCCTGTGGTCCTTTCCTCTGTCCTCTATTAAACAGTTTTCCTGGAGTCAAGATGGCAACGGGTCTGGAGCAGGGGCGCCAGAAGACAGCGTGAGCCTGAGAGGTGTGCGCTCTCCTGCCAGAGTGCTATTTGCATTTCCAAGAGCAACAAAAAAGAATAAGTCTTTGATCAACTAATCTACAACTATAAAAAAGCAACTACAGATTCAAGGTTTAGGGCCGACATTAAAGAAGATTCCTGGGAGCACCTAAGCCACGCCACGGGACCGAGTGAGCAGCCCGAGGCGGTGGCGGCTAGGACGACGTGGAAACGGAGCCCTCCTCGCCCGGCTCAGCTCCTCACTGAGCCTTCCCACTTCCTTGCCCTGGCATGGGGCCTCCTGGGGTCTGCGGGCCGGCCTCACATCCCACTTCCCCCGTGGTTCTCTGGCGGGGCTGGTGGCGTGGGGAGCCCCCGGCCAGTGGCGGGAGGACAGGGAAGAACAGGCCGGGCCAATTGTCACTCCACCACACCCTGGACTCCAGCCCCCGATAAACTTCCTGTTACCGGGAGGCAGATACCATCTCTACAGCCATCAGTTCGGAAAAACGCCTAACCGATTTATGGTTAGGAAAAGTGTGATCGGAGCACTCCCAAGCTCACTTGAACCTGCTGGAGAGCTGACTGCAGGCAGGCGCCGGAGTCGGTCCGCGCCAGGGGGAATCAAAGAGGAACCGTGTGCTGCGGGCGCCTCCCCCAAGGAGCTCACGCTCTGGTGTCTGAGATAAGACAAGTACACAGATAACTGCAATACCAGGAGGAAGGTGATAAGTCCCGAGAAAGCTGTATACAGTGCTACGAAGGCACCCAGAGCGACCGGTCAGCTGTGCCTAGCGGAAACCTGAAAGACTTCCTGGGAGGGGTGGTGCCGAGCAGGGGCTTGAAGGCCCGGCTGATAGACGAGGGTAGCAGAAGACACGTCTCAGCCCAGTCTAGAGCGCACAGAGTGGGGAGGCGTCTGGCTAGGAAGGTGGAGACTCGGCAGAAAACACACACCCTGCAGGCCACCTCTGCGAGGTCCAACAGCCC
>NW_007729612.1:0-205 GCF_000696425.1 Galeopterus variegatus | reverse complement strand
GGCTAGGACGACGTGGAAACGGAGAGGGAGCCGCTCGGCCGGCCCAGCTCTGTGAGTGACCCCCAGCCCGGCCCTGCTTGCAGGGCAGACGCTCGTCCAGCATCCGCCTGCCCCACTAGGCCAGTCACCGGCCCGGGGTTGCCTCCATTTTTTCTGGTCGGGGAGGAGCAGGCCGGCTCAGCCAGGCCTGCCCTCCTCGCCCGGC
>NW_007729611.1:228240-230405 GCF_000696425.1 Galeopterus variegatus | reverse complement strand
CAGTCTATACTCTGGTATCACAGCACACAGCTCTCAGGATCGCGCTGTTTCCTGACGCGGATGCTCCGAACCCGTCGCCATTTTAGTTCCTCTAATGTAAAAATTTATAGAAACTGTTTTTCTTTGTGATATTTCTCTCTGTGCTGCATGATAAAGAAAACAGAAAGTTACATAAGGCACACACAAAAATATATGAGTTCTATGATGATATATTTCATGACAATATGTAGATAAAAGTTATATTTTCAAACAGAGGTAATAGTTGGCCCTATTTAAAGTTGAAAGGTTAAACAAAGCAGACAAATGGTTTTGGGATATTTGATATCATATATTATGTATACATATAAATATATTTAAATGAGCAATGGTTATTCCCATTCCACTATATATACATATATTTCAATTTATATGTTGTTAGTTATGTCTTATATCTACCATTGGAAATAGTTAAATATGGTCAAATATCACATCTAAGAAACCTGGGCTCAGAGAACAAGAATCAGAATGGTATCAAATGCTAAAAAACCTCAGAGGGTCATCTGGTCTACTTCTCAGCCTTGTGGATATGCAAATCCTCGAATTCCTCAAGAGAGTTATTTTTCCTGTTCTTATAGACCTCTGTGGTTGGAGGTGTCATGGACTAATATGATGATAGACTAATATGATGCCTCTTACTGTTCTAATACACAAAACAAAAGGGGCTTGGGAAGAGAAGACTTGGCAACATGACAGTTTGCTGCACGTACAGTTCTTTCCTCTTTTATGTGACTTTGAAAGAGCTCCTCTCATTCTCCAAAGGCAACTCTTCACAATTAAAAGTTAAACAAGAATTGAAAAAGTTCAAAACTATTTGACCAGTGAATTATTTTTACCTTATTGCTACATGGAAGCTCCACTGTAGCCAGTAAACAAGACTAAGCACCATCCTTTATCAAAATTAATCTTAGTTTCTATGAGCTTTGAACATGCGAGTTTCTCAGGAATGCTTTTGTCACATAAAATGGGATTTTCGTGGTCTGAAGTGCTGTCATGTGGAGGAAGATTAGATCTCTTGGGCATTGCTTGAGAGGCCAGGCAAAGAGCAATGGCGATTCATCATGAGAAGGCATATTTTGATAGAAGGTGAAGAACTTGCTAACAAAAAAAGCTGTCCAAAAATAGAACAGGCTGTCTAAAAAACTAGTGGATTCTCAGTCTCTGGAATTATTCAAGCAAAGATAGGATGCTCATCCTCCAAGGGTGTTGTGAGGGCACTGACTAGTTAAAAGGTAGGGTTGGGTAGCATGTAAGGTACCTTCCACTGTAAGGTTTTATGACTAAACGCCTCAATGACATTAATCTTTCCTCATGAGAGCTATCTATCTTGTATTTCCTCAGTAATCTTGGTTGTGATTTATGAATGTTTTCCAAATTATTTATATATATAATATATATTTTAAATATATACACGCCATTTATATGCAACATTTATTTATCTATCTGTCTCTATACATAAAATACACGTTTTAAATTAGATGCAAATTACTCCTAACATTTTAGCAAAAGCCTGAGAAAGCTCAAATGTGATGAAAACAACAGTTGTTGTTAAGAGGTATCTTGCAGGTTTGTGCTCAGAATAAAGACAATTGTACATACTGCTAGGAACAGCATGTTCTAGATCAAAGTCTGATTTTGAATGACAGAATCAAATAAGATGCAATTATGCTGGCCTTGCTATTTCATCATGTATATATTCTCCACAGAGAAGAAAAAGTCTTACTGGGCATTTTTGATACCATGTTCCTTTCTATGTTGGTTCAAAATGACAGTCTTTTTCTGACCTGAAAAGATTTCCCCAGAATGATGTTAGTGACAGAAGTGTCTTCAGCTGTGGAAATTTCCAGTTCCCAAACTGCAAGTTAACAAAAAGAGCACCAAGCATCTCCTACAGACTTTAGTCCTTGAGAAGGAGAAGAAATGGCTCAGGACCTTCTCTGACAGGCTATATAGAAAATGAGGTCCAACGGAGTGAAGTGATTTGCTGCATGTCACACAATCATTAAATGTTAAGACCAGGAAAAAAATCCAAACTTCCTAACTTTTATTTTATTTATTTATTTATTTATTTTCCTTTTTTGTCTTTTTTTTCATGACCGGCAACAGATCGCAACCCTCAGTGTTGCGCC
>NW_007729611.1:156662-227193 GCF_000696425.1 Galeopterus variegatus | reverse complement strand
CTCGCTCAGCCAGCGAGTGGCCGGTCTGTATGTGGGATCCGAACCCTCGGCGGGAGCGCCGCCGCACTCCCAAGCGGCACACTGTAGCAGTGCGCCACCGGGCCGGCCAAACTTCCTAACTTTTAATCCATCATTGCTTCCATACCATGATTATAGAAATATAGAGAATGTGCAGTATATAAAGAATGTGGGCTCTGGAGCCAAACTGGGGGTTTCAACCTTAACTCCATCACTTACTGTGCCTCACTCTTAGTGCATTAGTTTTCTAATCTGCAAAACTGAATTTTTTTTTTCTTTTTTTTTGTCTTTTTTACTGACCGGTATGGGATCACAACCCTCGGTGTTGCGCCCATGCCGCACTCAGCCAGTGAGCGGGAACCGGTCACCACATGGGATCTGAACCCTCGGCGGGAGCGCCGCCACGCTCCCAAGCGGCGCACTCTCCGGTGCGCCACCGGCCGGACCTGCAAAACTGAATTTTAAAAGTACATTTCTATATTGTAGGTTAGCCAAGTTGTAAATGAATAAATACATTGAAATGATTAATACAGTGCCTGGCACATAGTAAACACTCCAGTTATTTTATACTGTTATTGTAAGGTGAAGTGGTTGGGAATAAAGTTCTTGGCAGTAGAGAGGGCTAAATGCCTCACCTTAAAACATTTGGAACAATAAGATTGTCCAATTATTATGTGTCAATAACAAAAAATAAAAATAGGAAAAGGAATAACAAGAATAGAAATTAATTTGATATAGTCCCATTAGTTTATTTTTCCTTTGGTTGCCTGTGCTTTTGGGGTCATATTCATGAAGTCTGTGCCCANGGAGGTTTCGGTGATGGGACACAATAATCAACTACATTGTATATTGACAAAATAAAGATAAAAAAAAAAAAAAGAATAGAACTTAAAATAGTCGGTGATGGGACACAATAATCAACTACATTGTATATTGACAAAATAAAGATAAAAAAAAAAGAATAGAACTTAAAATAGATACTAGCATAACTTCAACTATCATCTGCAAACTGATAATTCCCAAGCTATCTTTTTGACCCTCATTCTGAGCTTCAGGGTTGTGTTTTGCCATTTCTGTATGACATCTTTACTCGAGCGCCACACAGGCATGTCAAACTCAAATTTAAGGAGAAAAAACCAAAAAGCCAAAAAACAAACTCATTCTTTTCAAAATCTAAATTCAGCTTCTGTTCTCCTTCCTCTTTGCCATGACTTGAGACCCAGCCCTGCTTTATCTTTCTCTGGATTTCTTGTGGACTCTTCTGGTGTACCTGCTACTAGTTTCCATTTTCCACATGGACATCAGGGTGGTGGTCCTAAAAAATGTTCCCCTTCCACCACAGCTCTTCCCTTGGACCCTTTGAGGGTAAGAACCATACTGTCTCCTTTGCATCGCTGTCCTTAGCTTGTCAGATAGTGGCATTCAACTACTTTCTAGCTAGATTTTGTTACTATTAAGTTTTAAATTATTTAAAAATTTTTAATAAATAATTCAGGTACAAAACTTTAAAAGTCAAATAATACTCATAGCATAAAGGGAAACAAAAATAGTTTCCTATCCCATTTCTTCCCAATGTCAAGTCCCAGTCCCCAGAGGCTGGACAACTTTTCTGGCTCTTTTCCCAGGTATTCACATAGTATTTCTAAATAATGTGCTCAGGCTGCTACTTCTTAACGCTTTTATTTTATACTATATATATTGACTTCCTGAGATGGTAGATGAAAACACAGATCTCCCAAATACCCTCAACTTCTTTCTTTTCCATTCTTCTGATAGGCTTATATTACACTTTTGGTTACATCAATAATCAGTATTTATATTCCTGTGATCAAGGGAATGTCTTGGACTGTTAAGTAAGGATTCTGTAACATTCTACTCTACTATTTTCTTTCACAGTTGTTTCTCTTTGATAAAGATAATCGTAGCCTTTTCTTTTTTTACCGTGTTTCTTAGGTATATATTGTATTTCCCCCATATACTCCAAAATTGTTGTCACATGTTTATCAGTATTTCGCATTCCTTAAATCCAGCAGTCCCATTCCCCTTCCACCTTCTGCTTGAGCCCTTGCTCCTGGAGCCCTCAGCCCCCTGCTCCAATCTAGACCAGCTTCACAGAATTCATAATGAAATTTCTTTTCATCACTCTCCTTTATCCTAGCCCACGTTTCCTTATACCATGTCTCTTTCTTGTTTGGTTTATTCTTTATTTTGCAAAAGTACAACCTCCAGTAGCTTCCTAAGAAGGAGATTGAGAAGTATGTGTTCTTGTTCCTTCCATTTCTGTAGAGACTTTATTCCCATACTTGATTGATACAATGCTTGAGTAGAGAATGCTAGGTTAAAAATTATTTTACTCAGAAGTTCAAAACTATTATTTCATTGTTTTCCAGGATTCTGTTCCTTAGAAGTTTGCTCTCATTCTGAATTCAGAACCTTCATATGTGGCCTATTCTATCTGGAAACTTTTAGAATCTTTCCCTTGCTTCTGGTGTTCTACAACTTTGAAAAGATATAGTTTTTAATTTTTTTTTTGTCTTGGACACTCACAGTACCCTTTTAATCAGGTGACACCCATCTGTCAATTCTGAGAATTTTTCTTGTATTATTTCTTTTACAATTTCCTCTCCATTTTCTCTGTTCCATTTTTCTGGACCAAGACTTATTTAAATGTTTGACTTCCTAAATTGTTGCTCTAGTTTCCTATAACACTTTCATCTTTTTCTGTTTGGTCTAATTTCAGGAAGCTTTTTTTTTTTTTAACATTATCTTCCAATTGAAATTAAAAGTTTAATCTTTTTTTATTTTTTCTTTTCATTTGTCATATTTCAAATTATCAAGAGCTTTTCTTTTTCTCTGTTGCTTTTTCATAGTATTTTGTTCTTGTTTTGTGGGCAGAAATAATCGCATATATATGTATAGTACACACACATGCAAACACGAGTATACACATATACAAATGTATATATAGGTACCTGTGTACACACATATAGCTATACCTATATATCCATGAATATACATTGTACAAATATATGTATATGCATATATGAGGGTACTTCCAAAAATTCATGGAAAAATAGAATTAAAAGATAATATGAGGGCTGGCTAGTTAGAGGGCTCAGTTGGTTAGAGTATGGTGTTACTAACACCAAGGTCAAAGGTTCAGATCACCATACTGGCCAGCCACCAAAAAAAAAAAAGATAATGTGAATCTTTCCATGAACTTTTGGAAGTACCCTCATATGTGCATGTGTGTATATGCATGTGTGTGTGTGTATGTGTGTGGAGAGAGAGAGAGAGAGAGAGAGAGAGAGAGAGAGAGAGAGAATATGAATGAGACCAGGATTTAAAAAAGACAATGTAGAAAGATGAAATTATCTACTAAAAACATGCAACTCCTTCCACCCAACAGGAGAGGGTTGAGAGGCAGCAGCTGGGAGAACTTAGATAGAGTGGGAGAGGGACCCTGGACGCCAATCGCTATGCATGGACTTCAATCAGACCCACTGTTTTCAGCCTTCCCCTGACTGCTGCCTTCTCTGGAACTTGAGCTTCTTAGACTAAACCTCTCAGGACCTGCAGGGAATTGGCTACCATATCACAGGCAATCACTGCTGAGTGGGTTGCCTCACATTCGTTCATTTTCCTTATTCAAAAGTGCATTGAAAACTCTTGTCTGCTCTTGTGTTTGCTACCATCCTTTTATATCTATGGGTGATTATTTTTTAAAATTTCTTTTATGTTGGCAGGGTTTAGGAAAAAAGAGGAGCTGTATATGTGTGCAGTTAATCTGCCATTACATTTATGGACATTGTTTTAGTTAATTTTTAAATTAAATAACTACAGGCCAGTTGCAAAATGTCACCATTAGTAAATATAATTTGTGTCTGTCCACACAAATCAAAAGTCTGTCTCAAAGTGAAAACTTTAGCAAAACGATTGGTGGTTTTATCTGCATAGGGCTAAATAATGAATTTCTTTTTTTTTTTATTGTTGTCCTGTTTACCAGGAACCCACATTACAAATCTTGAAATTTCCTTTGATTTCTCTTTTCTTCCTATTCCATGTCTGTCTGTAAAGCCCATTTCTTACAGAACTGCAGTATCTTTTCAGTACTTCCCCTCTCATCCATTTACATCACTGCCTGCCTGATTCCTTTCTTAATATTGCTCACCCAGACTATGAAAAACATTCCCTGTCTTTTCTGCCACATTCCTTCATTCATTCAAAAGATATGTAATGAGGGCCCAGTATGTTCCACTTGGGGTTACAGCAGTGAGCAGCAGCAAAGACCCTGTCTTCAAAGAATCCACCCTTATATGGAGAGAAAGACTAAACACAACCTTTTCCCTCTCAATCCATCCTGCTGTTCAGAATCACTTTCCTAAAAATTATGATGGTGATTACATCACCATTTAAAAGCCTTTGGTGGTTCTGCACCCTGAAATTTAAGATGCCTCATGGACTTGATCTAAAGTCCTTTTTTGGACTGATATTCCCCAACTACCTCCATTTTTTCATTTGGTTGAGAAAACTCTGATGCATTATCAATTCCCAAACATTCCTAGTGCTCCCCCCTTATTCTCAAAGCTGTTCTTTCTCCAGTGCAATGCCCCTGTGGCAGGCAGAATTCTCAGAGGGTCCCCAGGGTTCTCACCCTTCGGCATATACACCTCATATAGTTCCCTCCCCTTGAGTGTGAGCAGGACCTGTGAATACAAGGAACATCACTCCTGTGGTTCGGTTACTGATCAGTTGACTTTGAGTTAATCAAAAGGGAGATCATGTGGATAAGACTGACCTAATCAGATAAGTGCTAAAGAAGGACTGGGCCCTTCCTAAGTTAGGGAGATTATTCCTGCTTGTCTGGAAGGAGCAAACTGCCATACTGTGGAGGGAGCCACATGGCAGGGAACAGCAAGTGGCCTAGAGGAGCTGAAAACCACTCCCAGTTGTCAGCCAGTAAGGGACTGGGGACTTAGTCCTGCAATTGCCAGGACCTGAATTCTGCCAACAGCCTGAGAGCTTCAATGAGCAACTCAAGCCTCAATTAGATTGCAGCCCTGGCTGATACTTTGTTTTCAGCTAGTGAGATACTGCACAAAGGACACAGCGAACCCAGTTCCTGACCCACAGACCACTGTGAGATAAACTGGTGGCATTGTATGCAGCTAAGTTTGTGGTAATTTGTTAGGCAGCAATAAAAAAACTAATATAGCCACTCTCCAGTTTCATCTGGAAGTATGCTACCCACCCATCAAGACCCAGTTTAAATGTCTATTTCCTTCATGTTTGTCCTGATTTCCCCATTCAAAAGTAATCTCTCTTTCTCTAAATTTCTACTGGACTTTGTTTCTCTCCAATGGCACTCCATACTTTTATCGTAGCTATTTGTGTGTGTCTTATTTCTCCTCCTGAACTGTAAGTTCCTTGAAAGCAGAGATGGGCTTGCCTATGAACATATATGTGTGTTTTGTAGAATCATTGAACTAAGTATTCACTTTCATCATCAAGTAAATGTTTCTCAGGCATCTAAGAAAAAACTTCAGCCTTCAGCTTCAACCCAACTTTTCTTGTGCTTGTGAGTAGCTTCACATGACTTAGCAAGTACATACATTGTGATCTGACCCTCCCTAAAAGTGCCACCCAAGAGACTAATTTCTTTGTCAAGAGTAAACAGCACACAAGTTCATCATATTTAAAATCCAACGTTGAAGGTCATTAAAAAAGATTTAAGAGTTTCAAAATTTGCAGATAAGCTAGGTAGCATTTAGAGCCTCCCAGGACAATGTGATCCTTGCCCTACAGATATGAGCCACTGCCATCTATGTGTGTCACTTTTTTTTCCTAAAACTGCAGTTTCTCTCACCTATGTGTGCTCAAGTGGGTTGAAATAAATAATGAGGAACCTGGGCTCGGAAATGAGCTTCCCCCGGCAGTGGAAGCATTACGGCCAGACTTGGTTAATTGAAATCATGCATCGAAGTAAGTTGCAGCTCTGATGCGATCTGACAAAAATGATCATAGGATAAAATTGCCTCTTGCTGATCCCCACCTATCTTACATTTCAACTTGCAGCAAGATTGAAGCAAACTGCTCCAATTTACTGCTCCCGACCTGCTGATAATGGACACTTTGCAGTGCACTCTCCCTTCATTACTGCTCAGGTCAGGGCTGTTAACAGGGACACTTGCCACTTTTGACAGATAGTCACTACCAAGATGAATGGCGGTAGCCACATGACCACTTAGGACCAGGCCTTCCCTCTCCAGTACCTTCAAAATGCCTTTTTTAAAAAAAAATAAAAATAAAAAAATAAAAATAAAAGACCACACTTCACTGTTTAACTCTTTATTAACTAGGAGAATCAATAGAAACTAGGCATCTGTGACCTGGCAATCCCTTTACTATAGTGCTGCAACTATTTCAAAGAAGCCATTTGACAGCATTTAAAAAAGAAACTTCATAGTGAAGCTGCCTTTGTATATTTTATTCTTTTGGGAAACAGGAATTGGGCTGTAAACTGAGTTCTTTGGGGCGGGAGGGGATTATTAGCCCAAAGTCTCAACTGCACTCAATCCTAGGAAGTGGCTACTTGCTTAAGTTAAAATGGTCTGATTTAAGAATGATAAAAATTATTTATTAGGAAAAATAGGCCATTTACAATACTACATAGATGAATGGAACCTGAGAACCTGATACTCCACCTATGCAAATGTTCATAAACAACCCTTCATGAAGAACTTTTTAACACCAAGTTTTCCATCTTATTCTACTTACTTCTAAAAAGAAAAAGATGAGGGAGAGGAGAATGCATATATCATTCCGTGCTATTTTCTTTAATAGACACACCACAGTTTATGTAGTAAGTGTTTCATGAATAAGTTTTAAGAGCAAGCTAAAGGGGGATAGGGTACATATGTTTTATGTTCCTTAAGGCTTATAACTTAATTCTGTATATAAACTAAACACAATTTATATAGAATGCTTTAGTTTCTATCTAATTCCTGCTATGCCCATTCATTTTTTCATTTGACAAACAGTCAAATGAACTCTCACATTCTTATTAGATTTACATTGCATTGTCTAATTTATTTTGCCTTATGAAATTAGATGAACTATTAAATACTGCAATCTGTTATCCACCATTAAAATTAATTGATTTTCATGTCACTTTAGAACTAATGAATTGTCTAGAGATAGTCTCGTAAACCACATAGCATAGTGGGAAAGCTATTTTATTCCCCATCATTTCTAGTAAGGTTGAGCAGGGCTATGACTTTGCTGGTTTTTCTCTCAGCAGAAACCTCAAAAACATAATTATTCCAATGCCATTATTTTTATTGCTTTACAATCATGCTTGCAAATGATGTAGCTATATTCAATAATTATACTTCATGGATAAAAGCCACATTTATGAAAAAGGTTTTGAAGATGTGCATGATGCTTAACATTGCTCTGGGAGGGCTTTGTCTGTCATATGGAAGGATATTTCCAGGTACTGTATGGTATTGCCATCAGGATAATGTAATTTGAATGGACATGCCATTAAAAAGAAATAAAGCATTACCAAATAGTAATAGTCATAAAAGTAAATACATGGGTAGCATTTCATTGCGTTGTCTGAAAAAAATCTTATTTGACATTTTGGTTCAAAGATTGCGTAGCTATATTACTATAATAAGATCTCATGGTTATTGAAAATTTACAATGTGCCAGGCACTGTGCCAAGCATTTTCAATATACATACTTTCGTTTAATACTCAAAACGCTCCTATGACATGGATGTTTTTATTCTTATCTTATGGGTGGGGAAACTGAGGCTTAGAGAGATGAAGCAACTTGTCCAAATTCACAAAACTAATAACAAAAGAGTTGGGATGTGAGCCAAGGCAGTCTTACTCCAAAGTCAAACTCCTGTTTTACCCTGCTGCCTCTTAGATAGTGCTGTAAAAATCACTATATCGCTTGGCATGGATGGTGTGAGACTTTTAATTGTTCATGATTTTTATTCTTTATTTATTTTAATTTTAGTTTTATTAGGAATAATTGTTCCACTTGTAAAGAATTGGCTCATTTAAGGAAAAACATTCTTTGCTTTAAAAAAAATATCCTCCAGTATCAATAAAATTGCTCCATGCAAATGTTAATAAATTACTAAAGCTCTGTGTTTAACAACACTTTTCCTCCATTAAGCCATTAAAAGTGGGCAGGAGGTATACTATATATCCATATAAATTGAAGAAACACTGATAGGTGAGTTTAAAGATGGGCCAACAGCATTGTGAGCTGAACGAGGGGACCATGTGTTCTGGGATGCCTAGGACTGTCCTGGATTTTGCCGGAGGTCCTGACCTAATTATTCAAAGATCAGCCTTTTATTCTCAATGTTGTCCTAGTTTGAATAATACATTAAAGTGTTAAGTTAATTTTAAGGGAGAAGTTATTCTGCTTATTAGTAACCTCAGCAGTATACCACCTCTACCAATCTCAGAGTTGGACAGGCTCCCTTCTTGAGGGAGCTTTAAATATTTCAAAGGTAGATGTTGGAACATCAAGAAGAGCAGGTGGACCTACCATGCCTGTCTTACTCTTTTCATTTGGTCACTGTGATGGTCTTTTTGATGTGTCAACCTGGCTAGGCAACAGCTCCCAGTTTTTCAACCAAACACTCATCTAGGTGTTGCTGTGAAGGTGTTTTGAAGATGTGATTCAAGTCCAAAATCAGTTGAATTTAAGTAAGAGAGATTATCTTAGATAACCTGAGTAAGCCTGATTCAATCCTTCAAAATGCCTTGAGAACAGAGCTGAGGCTTTCCTGAAGAAGAGTAAATTCTACTTGTGTACAGCAGCTTCCACCCATGTCCAGTGGTACCAGCCTGCACTTCCTGACTACCTGCCCTGTGGAATTCAGACTCACCTAGCCAGCCCCTGCAATCACACAAGCCAATTCCTTGCAATCAATTTCTTAATATAGGCCTTCTACTGGTTCTGCTTCTCTGGTTGAATCCTGACTTATCTAGTCATTAATGCCTGTTTAGTCTTGTTTCAAAGACTTCACATGCTCTACCAGACTATGAACTTTATTGCCTAGATAATGCCAGCAGCTTTCTGCCTCCTCTCTTTCATAGCCTACCCTCAGAAACAGATTAATGCTCCTAGAACACTATTCTCATAATTTTGCATCTGATCCTTATTGAGGGCTAATATGTCCCACGCACTCTGCTAGACACCGAGGATATAAAGATGCACAAAATACAGTCTTTGTTTTCTAGGGTCTCACCCTTTCATGCCCCACCACAAAACTTTCTGTCTCCCCCATTGCCTGAAGGACATGAAAAACCACTCAGTCTGGCAAAGCAGGCCCCACTGACTTTAATCTTTCTTAGACTTACATCCAGAAGTGCTAATGCATGAGCCTGTCTGCTCTCTTCACGGCCTCCAATGTGGAATGTTTACGCCTATATTTCCTATGTCTTCATTTATCAGCCAGTGTTTCATTGTAGGGAACAAAAACTGGCAATTAAAAAAGAATGGGATACAGAGAATTAGCTACTTATGACATCACTGGAACAGCTAGAGGCATGGATTCTCAACTGGGCTTCTAAGAATCACACCTCGGGGCCGGCCCGGTGGCGCACTGGAGAGTGCGCAGCTTGGGAGTGCGGCGGCGCTCCCGCCGAGGGTTCGGATCCCATGTGGAGACCGGTTCCTGCTCACTGGCTGAGCGCGGTGTGGGCACAACACCGAGGGTTGCAATCCCATTACCGGTCAGTAAAAAAAGACAAAAAGGAAAAATAAAAAAAAAAAAGAATCAAACCTCCAAATTGGCCCATTGCAGAAACTGCCTTCTCTGCCACAACCAGCAAGGCGTGAAATCCATTGAATTTAACGGGACCTTTTTCCCAGGGTTGGGAACCTGTTGGTTGCCACCACTACCACATTTGCCTCTCAGCCCCCATGAAACTAATCACTGAGAAACTGCTGCAGGAAACCAACATCTCCATGATGACACCTGCCAGCAGAAAACTGGTGAAGCAGCAGGAAGATGACTCCAATTCGTTTCTGCCTTCCAAGTCTGCTGTGACCGTCTCTGGTTGGCATTCAGAACTCTAGCCACAAAGGCTTCTGGGAAAGAAGACATTTAGCTTCCCAGCTGCTCTTAGTACAAGAAGTCTCAGCAGAAGAAGGTTGAAGTGGAGGCTGAGCGTCATCCCACATTTCCCATCACAGCTGCTTTTATTCAGCCTGGAAAGCTTTTATGCCTATCTTACTCAGATAAAGAATTATTTATCTTAATAAAATCTCTTAGTGTTCGTAGTACTTACTGTAATTACTAGGACATACAGGTATTTCATGTATATGTGTTGAATGAATGGATGAAACCCAATTATAATTTATTAGTTTATTCTGACACAGTCATGAATTGATAGAGGCTAAGCATTCTAACCCGAAAATCTGAAATCTGGATGCTCCAAAATCCAAAACTTTTTGAGTGCCATCATGACACTTAAAGGAAAGCTTATTGGAGCATTTTGGATTTCAGATTTTCAGATAGGGATGCTCAACCAGTACGTATTCTGCAAATATTCTAAAATCTGAAAAAAGTTGAAATCTGAAACATTTCTAGTCCCAGGCATTTCAAGTAAGGGATACTCAACCTGTGTACTATAATTTAATAATCATAAGTAAAACTTTTCCAACTAATTATAAAAACTATAGTGCCAGTACAATACTTGCAAGTGAAAGGCACTCGATAAATATTTATTGGATGGATGGATGGAAGAATGTAGTGCTGTCAGAGAAAAGGGTCTGATATGCATACCTCAGGTTGACCTGTGTAACCAACATTAATGTTTCTCTAGGGCACTATACCATTGGACTGGAAGGTCATATTTACTTTTCCATATTATAGAAACCCATGATAAAGATATTGCCTCTTTGTTTATATATCTGCTCTCATAGGAATTATTTTTATTGGGCACCTTCTCCTGAAACTGCAGCTTAGTGAGATCAAATTAATTCTATATAAAAGTGATATAATTTTCTGAACAAATAATACACTGTGTTTAAAAAGGCTAAAGGTAAAAAAGATTTTTATATACTATGCCTCTGATCATTTGTGTTTGTACTGAGGAAAAAGGTAGATAAAACCTAAGTAAGAGAAGTTGGAGCATCATTGGATATAATCGTGGCAAGGATAAAAAACTGCCAGAAAGAATGAAAAGATGGCCTTTGCATAGATGGGATAAAGCTCTACAAGAGAGAGGTATTAGAATGCGTTTTGTCCCTCTGAAATCTGTCCCTTCACATTTGGCATGCTTGTTGTGCACACCATGCCTCTCAAACAACTTCCAATACACAAGAAGAAAAGAATACCATGGAATTGGGTAATCTGACATCAGTATTTGTAGGCACTACAGTAAATCACATAATCTGCTGCCCACAGGAAAATAAGCAGTGCTTTATACATGCTGTTTGTATTTTATTTTAAGTCTCATTTTTTAAAAATGCCATGGTATCCATCTATAGGCTGGTGAGTTGTTCCTGGAGAGGCAGGTCACTCTGTTGTTCTTCCTATTAAGGTAGGGATAACATGCTGACAGAGTTTGGACATGTTGTGCACCCCCCCAATAAAAAACTCATGTGGAAATCTGACCCCCAATGTGGCAGTGTTGGGAGCTGTTTGAGTCATGGGGGCGGATCCCTCTTGAATGGATTAATGCTCTCCCTGGGGGTGGGAGGGTGGAATGGTGGGGGGTGGGTAGGGAGTGAGTTCTCACTCTGTTAGTTCCCATGAAAGCTGGTTGTTTAAAAGACCCTGGCATCTCCCCAATCTCTCTCTCTCTCTCTCTTGCTTCCTCTCGCCATGTGATCTGCTTGTACCTGCCGGCTGCCTGCTGCTTTCCGCCATAAGTAGAAGCAGCCAGAGGCCTGCACCAGATGCAGCTGTCCCAGAATAGTAAGCTAAATAAACCTCTGTTCTTTATAAATTACCCAGTCTCAGGTGTTCTGTTATAGCAACACAAAATGGACTAATACACATGCTTTCAAGAAGTCTTTCAACGATTTTATTAGAAGCCCTCATTTATTAAAATTAATTTAAATTTAATTTTTAAAAAGTATAGGTTCTTTTTCTCTTAAACTGAAACTGCTATAATATTATATACATTTTCCAGAAGAGATCCTGGTCGAGAAACTTTCCTTGCAATATTCACTATGTTAATTTTTTCAAAACAATATACGGGGCTCACTTTTAATACTCTAGCTCAGGGTTTCTCAACCTTGGCACTGATGGCATTGTGGGCTGGGTAATTCTTTGTTGTGGAGGGTATCCTGTACATTGTTGGATGTTTAGCAGCATCGCTGACCTCTACCTACCAATTGCCCAGTAACAATGTCCCCCTTCCAATTTATGATAATCAAAATTATATCTAGGCATTGCCAAATATGCTTTAGTGGGAAAAAATGCCCCTGGTTGAGAGTCATCGCTCTACCTCCTTAGAGCCAGAGTTGTGGTGATCAAGTACCTGTCGCTAGAAATCAGAACAAAGGCTATACCTTCATAGGATTAGAGAAAATCATTATTCCTTTTTTATTTTTATTTTTTGGTGATGTAAGATTCAGCATGCATATTTAAATCAGTTTAAAGTGACCCAAACACTACTTTTTCCATTTTTTAAGAAAGATAAATCTGAGATGGCTGATACCCACCCCAACCTGTTTCTTTTCATTAGGTTCCTATACAGCTAAATGTAGATCACAATATTTGAAATTTGTATTTCCATATTTCATCAAAGTTTTACTAAACTTTCTTCATTTTGACTCAATTAAAACTGAGCTAACTCATTGGACTAAGCATAACTTGATTTTTCAGGCTTACACAGTAGAGAAGGAAACCACCCCAAAGCTTGCTGGAGGCTGACCTTTATCTGCAATAAAAGAGATACGTGTTGAAGTTCTGTTTTGGTTGCTTTTTCTTTTCCAGCTCTGTCATTACAGCTTTAACAAATATCCAGTGTGCCAGGGCATTGGTGAGCTTTAGAGGGGATGGAGACGTTCCAATGAGGTTTTATCTGATGGCACTTACGCACTATTCCTAGTGGCACTTGGGGAATCTCAACATTGGCCATGGTTTTGTGAGGGCATTCTTGGTGGCTCCAGTCAAACAAATCTTCTAGACTATCATCCTCTACCTTTTGCCCAATCCCCGTCCTTTGTACTTTAGCTTTCCTGACACAAAGAAGACTCCTTGTATCGAATCCTTGTATTTGCCTTTTAAAACATGTGCTTCTTTTTTTTTTAGAGAATGTGTTTAGGTTGTTTTCTTTTTTTAATCCATTTTCAACTATATGTCACAATGGGTACAAGGAATCTAATTTTTCAATCCCTCTGAAGCTAAGTTGGGGATCACACATACACATTCCCTAGTTACTACCTGAGAGCACAGTCACTGAGAAGGGGAGGACAGAGTCACCCAGATATCATAGGTGTCTCCTTTGCTTGTGCAAGAAAAGCACATCATATCCCACTGGCCACTAGGAACACAACTGAATGACCCAACTGCTTACTTTGCAGTATCTATGGAAGCAAGAAATTCTTTCCTGTATATGCTCTGAGCTGGGCTGAAGCAGTCCATGACTTTCCAGACTCTCCAAAGTGGTTAATTGCTCCAGTAGGTTCTTGGTCTCTGCAATATGCCCACATTCTCCAGGGCTGGCCTTCTTGGGGTGTGGCCTATTCTGTGATGCTGAGCACAACTGGCCACTGCATCCGACGCTGGTCAACATTTATCCGATGAGATTCTTAAGGGAATTGGGTATCAGAGCAAGCCCCAAGGTAGGCTAAGTCAACACAGAAGTCCTTTTGTTCCACTCCATCATCAGCAAAGCCATTCATGCTCTGTGCCCCCCACCTCCACCCCAGGGCACCATATTGTGGAGTGGCTACACAGAAGAACCCAAGGAGTTGAGTTTTCCCTAACTCATCCAGTTACCTAAAGTAACCATGAGCTAAGCATGGATCCCCAGGGAAATGAAACCATAGGTTAACAAAATGACACACACACCTGCCACCTATTGCATTGTCACTTTAGGGCCTCAGCTCATACTAATTCAGAAACAGTTCCCTGTTAACGTATTCCTACATTCATACAATAAGGCACAAACCTTGGTATAAAAATGTCTTTCCACACACACCTGCCACCTATTGCATTGTCACTTTAGGGCCTCAGCTCATACTAATTCAGAAATAGTTCCCTGTTAACATATTCCTACATTCATACAATAAGGCACAAACCTTGGTATAAAAATGTCTTTGCAAACTCCAGCATTCACAGCCAAGAGATCTGTGATCTTCAAATTTCTCTGGCAAAAAAAAGTTTTATGTTCAGATCAACTAGAGTGCATTGGAAATAAAGGAATCTTAATTGTTTATAGCCTTCTATGCCAAAGAACTACAAAGTGAGTGAACTTTCACAGTAGACTATGAGTAGCCAAGAGAAATTACCCCTGTGGGTGAATCAGAATTTAACGAGTCGGAGATGTGTTGTGGTGGTGAGTGTAGGGGATCAATTTTTCAGTAAGAAAGGCAGAAAAGAAAGGTAGATTTTTATGAGTTTGGGAATCACCTGTATTGTTTTTTGGGTGGGTTTGAGAGTTGTTGACCTAGTAGCAATACTGGAAGTTGAAACACCTCCAAAGTCCCCTCAACTAAATCCTCCATGGATGGGGCACTTAACAGGAACTGGGTATCAGTGGAGACCCATGGCTTCCTTATGCTTGATATGAAAAAACGCCTCTTCCTGACTCCTTTAAAGAACAAGTTCTTTGGTTAACTTGGTGAGGAATTCCTTCAGTAAGTATTTATTGGCACCTGCTAAATTCTAGGTGTTGGAGACATAGCAGTGAACAAAACAGACCAAATCTCTACCCTCAAGGAGCTTACGTTTTAGTAGGGAGATAATTAGATCCAATGTTTTGAACTCTTACTGTGGGCCAGGTATGGTTTTAAGCTTTTTACCTGTGTTATTTCAATCCTCACCAGAACACTGTAATGTAAATACTACTATATTATCATTCCAATTTTGCAGGTGCAGAAACTGAGTCTCAGCCAGTTGAATAACTCGCCCAGTCACCTTGGCTCCAGAGCCAGCAGTTGCAACTGCTCTTATCTTTTTGATAAAAGAATGGGCTTATGGGCAGGAGGAGTTGTCATGGCAGGCTGTTCATTATCATTATGAAGACTTTGGTGCTGATGTTGTAATGCCTAAATGCAGTCCTTTAATGTGATAGTAAAGATGGACTTCTCGTGCGTGCTATGCCTGCATCCTGGGCTGGGATGTGAAACAAGCTTTTCTGTTCCATCTGAATCCAGGCCACACTGCACTCACTCTGCTTATGTAATTTTGTTCCTGTGAAACTTTTTACTGGGGAACATAATCTGTTCATTCTGTGCATGCGAGTCAAGCTTTTGTTCCTGAAGCTCAGTCTCTCTCAAGACTCCCTCCACCAGAGAACCTGCTTATCAGGAAGTAGCGCGGCAGCACAGAAAGTCTTAGTCATCCAGCTCACAATGGAAAGAGTTCAGGAGTGAACATTCTGGGGCTAAACAATGAAGAAGCTGCAGTGACAAGATGATGGAAATAGAATCACATGTGCAAAGACGAAGCTACCCAAACATAGATACACACACTTATTCATTTTATGTCCAATAGTAACAACAAGAATGGCTACACACAGCCAGATGTATAAGTTTGCAGTGAGAACAAAGGCAGCTATAAATATTCCAAAGAACCAATAAAAAGAAGATGATGAGCAGGTGAGCTGGCTCAGGCATGTCACTGGGAACAGAGACATAAATTTGGGAGTCATTAGCGTGTGAATGGTTCTTTAAACCATGAGACTGGATGATGGCACTTAGGGACACTTTAGGGAAGAAATTCTAAAACAGAGCCCTGGGCACCCCAAGGTTAAGAGTTGGGAAGATGATGAGGAACTAAAATGAGGAGATCAAGAAGGAGACTAAGAAAGGGTTTCAAGAAGGAGGGAGTGGTCATCTGTCAAAAGCTACTGGTGGGCCAAGTAAGATGAGAACTTAAAATAGCCCATGATTTCGGCAATGTGCGAGCTTCGTAATCTTGACAGGAACAGCTCCAGTGGAGTAGAGGGGACAAAAGACTAGGATGCTTCAGAAACACCCTAACCTTCTTCTCTAAATAGCAACACCTGGAGGCAGAGGTGGCTTTGGCAGCTGAACCCTGTATTAAAATTTTTAAGTGCACTTGTGGCCTTTGAATTAGAATAGATTGTAGAATCACATGATGTCAGGACTGGAAAAAAATCTGATAGATCTCCTGGCTGAAAGCCCTACAAGGAACAGAAAGGAGGGGACTGATCTATGTTCAATCATTTGAAAAGATTTTTAAAATCTATACAAACCTCTAGTCCTGTAATTGCCTATTGTTTCACGAGGCTCTATGAATAAAAATCAGGGCCTTTCATCCGGATTCACTGACCAACGCTTCATTTCTTTAACACTGCAAAGAATGTGCAAAAAGTTTGGGAGGACATTTTCTTCTTAGAGTTTGAGCCAATGTTTCTAGTTCCTGTTTTACTGTTTTCTTTATTAGTTTTCATTCTTCCTCACTTTTTAGTACAACTGCAATGAGGGATATCTGGGATATGTGTTATTTACAGGTAAATATTATCAGTGTTTCTCTATTTTTAGGCTATCTATTATCTATGCAATCTTGCACTAGGGGTAGAACTAACTAGTTTTTCCTGGCAAGCTCTTTGCTGTCCCTCACTTGATCATTCATTCATTCATTCATTCATTCAAAACCTGGTAAAGAGAAGTGATTGTGGGGAGGAGGGCAGAGAGGAAAATGTTCCCCAGAGGGAGGGTCAGCAGGGTGCCAAGATCAGGAGTCAGAGAACATGTCATGTTTTAGAAACTAACTAGTTAAGTAAGGCTTATGGGTGTGGGGTTGGTGACTATGAGGCTAAAAAGGTTGGCTGTGCCCAAATCCTAAGGACCGTAGAAGCAATGTTGAGAGGGTGGATTTTATCCTAGAGGCACAGAGGATTTAAAATGCAAAGAAGTATCACTAAATGATTTGTGTAAATACTTGTGACAGGCCAAATTAGAAGCGGCGATAAGTGATGACCATAAAACAGCAGCAGTGAGGATGGACAGGACGGATTTGAGAGATCGTGGAGGAAAACTGACTGGGCTCAGGGTGACAGGCCAAATTAGAAGCGGCGATAAGTGATGACCATAAAACAGCAGCAGTGAGGATGGCTAGATACGGACAGGACGGATTTGAGAGATCGTGGAGGAAAACTGACTGGGCTCAGGGAGCACCTGGATGTGGTTTGTAAAAGAGACAAAAAGAGGGAGAGAGCGGGAGCTGACAGTTGTTAACTATTGGAAATCCTCCTAAACTTTGACCTGTGATACAGCTGGAGTCTTTGCAGGCTCAAGCTTCGCCCAGCTCTCTTGGCCACCCCAGTTGGGGGACTGCCACACCTCACCTCCCTCTGGCTATTGTCTTAGTCTGTTCGGGCTACTATCACAGAACACCACAGACTGGGTGGCTTATAAACAACGAAATTTATTTCTCGAGTTCTGGAGGCTGGGAGTTCAAGATCAAGACCCCAGCAGATCTGGTCTCTGGCAAGGGCCTGCTTCATGTTCGTCTTCTCACTGTGTCAAGGAAGCTCTCTGAGGCCTCTTTTATCGGGGCACTAAGTCCATACATGAGGGCTCTGCCCTTACGAACTGATCACCTCCCAAAGGCCCCACCTCCTAATGCCATCGCCTTGGGGGTTAGGTTTAAACATACGTATTTTATGGGGACAAACATTCAGTCTATCCAGTCCCTTCCGTGGTCAGACAAGACTGGTCTTTAACCCCCTCTCCAGTGTTAGGACTTGGGTGCAGCCTTCTAGCTTCTGCTCAAACACTGCCATCCACGTAAGCACCTTTGCCTTGATCGTGCCTGAGTTGATGCCTCTGATAGGAAAATCCAGGCCTTTTCCACTTCCTGTGCCCTGGTCTGCCCCTTAACCCTGTTCTGCATCTTTGTTCCATTGCTCTGTTCTAGCAGCTGACTCCCTTCTCACACCTCTTTAGGGACCTGCTCCCTCCTCTTGACTCCTCCCTACCCATCTGGAACTCTTCTGGTCTCATATATGGCTGACTCTGGCTGCCCACTTCTTGCAGCCCTACCTTTGGTCCCCTTGTGATCTGTATTTCCAAAGGTAACACACATCCCCCTACCCCAGGGGCCTGGGCCAGGCTCACAAGCTTCTGAATGCTCCAGGATGCACACTTCCACCAGGGGTCTTCAGACACCCCACGAATGCATCAAGGTAAAGCAGACCATGAAATATTTTTGGCATTTAAAAGGCTAATAAAATGATATGTTTATCCTGGTAAGTCAGAATCGGTGAGATTAAATGCCGTTTTTCCCTGAAATTTTATTACTTCAGTGAAGTCTGGTTATCTCATGGCACTCAAAACGTGGTAAAGTCAGTCTTTGACTAATTAAAAATGGGGGAAAATGAGAAATTTAAGCATAGTTTTTTTTAAATACAACTTTTAATTTTGAGATAATTGTAGATTCACATGCAGTTATAAGAAATAATACAAAGAGATCCCTTGTATCCTTTGCTCGGTTTCCCCCAATAGTAACATCTTATAAGACCATAGTACATTATCACAACTGGGATATTGCTGCCAATAGTCAAGATGCAGAAGAGTTCCATCACCACAAGGGTCCTGTGGGGGGATGGGGCAAGGTGGCATCATTCCCATTGGGTAATGAGGCTTTTTTTCCACTAAGCCTCCTCTGACACCACCCTGGAGGGGACAGGGAGGGGTGCCTCAGTACTGTTAGAATTGGAAGGCCACACTCCCATGCGATCTACGCTGGGGGCTCGGGGTCATGGGAGGGCTCATCACAGGCCAGGAGGGATGAATTTTGGCTTTCTGCTTGGCCTTTTCTGACATCATTCCAGCTGGGTTGTTGGGGTGCCTCGATCCAGCTTGTGAGGGTGGAGGTCTAGGCTTTTGCTGGCATGGGTAGGGCTGGGGCCACATCTTTTCTGTGATGTTTAGCTGGAGTAGAGTAATTATTGTCTAAAAGTTTTCTGTCTGGACAAGCTACCCCTTTCCATGTTCCTGTTAGAACAAACAGGCTTTTGTCCGTGCTCATTTGCAGGTTGCTGGATTCTTCTAGGATTCTGCATGTCTAGGATCTATGGGGCAAAAAGAAAAACAGATGACCCCACCTGAGTGTTCCTCAGGTCTCCAGCCCCTAACCTGCCTTCCTCTTCTCTTTGCCCTTCAAAATCTCCATATGGTTGTTTTCTATCTAATGTCTTACTTTAAAAATTGTGCTTAGAGGGAATAATAAAATAAAGGACGTCTACTCCATCTTCCCAGAGGCAGAAGGCTCTAACATACTGTTTTTTTTTTTTTTTTTTTTTAATAGAAAAGTTATTGGGAAAAAAAAAGATACAGGGGTTTTACCAGTGGAAAATTTGGCAACCATTAATTCATCCCATCATTTTATTGCTATCCACATTTAGCTGTATCCTCAAATTTCTTTATATAGTTTAGCTTTAATTTTTCTTTAAAAATTTCTCCATCTCCACCCTTCTCTCCAGAAAGGAAGAGGTCATCAGTCCTTCAAGAGTTCCTGCTAAACAAGGCAAAATAAATCAGGAGACACACACTAGGGTAACTCTGAGATCTCCAGGAACATATCCTCAGGATTTTCATGGGCTTTTTTAGTTTGTTTTGCTTTTTTAAAAAATTAAGTTATTACTGTAAGAAGAACTCTTTTCTGTCCCACCTTCTGCTAGATCTGAAATGAAATTTCATTCCTGGATCTTCACAGCACAGGCTCTATCCAGTTCAGAGGCAGATACAATTTTAAGACAGATGTCTATAGACACAACCTTTGCTGCTAAGGACCTAAGACTAACCTAAAATGGGCATCAGATAGAATTAATATGTGGATAAATAAAGAGGAAAAGGAAAACCTTTAAGTTTAAATGGCACTTAGTAAAGTTAATTAGGATATAGCAGTTCCAATAGAATTAATATGTGGATAAATAAAGAGGAAAAGGAAAACCTTTAAGTTTAAATGGCACTTATTTTATTTTTTAAAGTAAAGTTAATTAGGATATAGCAGTTCCAATTTTTTTTTTTTTTTAAATTAAAAAGAACACCATGCTTGGGAACTGTTGTAGGGAATCTGAATGTCCACAAAGCTGAGCCCTGTGACCAAGTGGGGTAGAAATACAGGAAGGCAAAGGCTGTCCTTTTGCCTGTCACCAGGAGCCAGGGGAGGACAGTGCCCACTGGGTCAGGTGGGCCCGCTGGGGGTCCCTGCCCTGCAGCCCCCAAGGGACTTATGCTGACCTCCACCTCAGGAACTCTGTGCAAGGAGAGTGGGTGTGGAAGAGACAGAATAGTAGAGGCAAAGTCTCCTCTTTACCTTCTCTCTCCCTGACCCCGTGCCAGCCTCAGGCACTTAAGGGACAATGTGTCTATTTTGGGGGAGAGAATTTAGGATTAAGTAATTACATTATTTTACGGTAAGTTTTCCTTTCTTTAGAGAATGGGATCCCCAGGGCAGTGGCTCTCTGGTTTAAACTCCTCACAAAGCACTTGGGAAGTCTGTTATAAAGGCAGATTCCAGGCTCTGTTTCCAGTGAGTCATTAGTCGGTGGGTCATTTTTCCCACCTCCTGACATGATTCTGACATAGGGGACACTTCTCAAACTAAATTTGGAACCACACTACTGTAATGAAAAAACATCTCTGAAAGTCACTTTCTCTTTGATATGATGTGTATCAACCCTCAGGTTTCATAAGCAAGCTCAGCCTTTGCTTGTGTGTGTGTGCGGAGTGTTTTGGGAGAAGGGGTGGCAAGCAAAGGAAGAAAAAAAAAAAGAATCTGAATCTAGACTAAGTCTAAAAGTGAGGAAAGAAAATGAACATTGTAGAATGGGATTGCCATGGCTAGGGAGATCCAGCATGTAACAACAGCTGAGATGGGATTTAAGAGATTAACAACTTCCCTGAGGTTTATCCTGATTGATATGCTTCATTATGTTCTAAAGATTGGAGAAATAAGAGAAATACAGCTTGATAATTAGCAAACAGTCAGGAAACCTTGAAAACATATGACAGGTAAGTAGATTTATTAAAAGCAATCATGACATGCCCATTTTTCAGAGTTCAGTGTTTTGCTAGCAGAATATAAAATAAAGAAAAAAATCCAAGATTTATTTTCACATTTCATATGCTTGGTTTAAATGAGAATACTTCATAACCAAGCAGTTTTCATGTCTACTTGGTTATGGGAAAGCAATCCCTGACACAGCTATAGGATACCAGAAAACATTTTATTTCTCCCCCACCTAACATCTCCATGCTGAGAGTCAACACAAAAAGACACGGCAATGTGTTGAAGCAAGGGATTCAAATTAACAAAAATCCCAGGTAAAACATGAGTGTCGAAGAGATTTATTTTTTAAAGTTTCTAACTTAGCTTTTCTTTGATTTTTTCCCACCAACCCTCTGCTTTCTTCTGCTTTCTGTGGCAGAAAATTGTTTTTAAAATTATGTGTTCATTTATACTCAGGTGTAAGTGACTGATAATGCTTGATATATGATATCTCCCACAGGACCTCACATTTGGAGAGAGTTCAAGAAGATGAATCAAATAGAAAAAGACGCTAAGCATTGAGTTAAAAAGTCAGTAATCTGATGGAGGAAATATTTTCTTGGGCCTAAAATCTCTCCTCTTTTTCTTTCTTTAGTCAATCAGTGTAATTATTTTAGTTCCTTTCTCTCTGACTCATTCAACTTATTTGCAAAATACTACCAATAACACATACCCTGAACTGTTTCCAACAGACAAGCTTTCTTATCCTTTCTTCATAGGAAAATGAGAATTCCACAAAATGAAACAAAGAGACCAGTGAGAAAAGAATTATGACCAAGAAACTAAAACTTGAATGGAGCTTAAAAGGGAAAGCTTTATACACACCTAAAGGCATAACTGGGCAAAAAGCTGAAGGCTTCATCTTGCTGGACTACACAGGGTCACTTGTTGAGTCACAGTAGAATATTTTGTTCATAGTGAGACCTTATTGGGTTTGGTGTCTGTAAGCTTTTCAGCTTGTAATTATGGTGTTTAGAAGACAATGGAGACAGCTTAAAATAATAAGAATGCTGCTAAAACTAGTAGATTGCTGCGGTGTTACAAAGAGAAATGTTGGCTCTCTGTGTATAGCATACATTTAACCTGTCAGCAAACACAGAGCATTTTACAGGTAAAATGTAAAGAGATGCATTTAGGAGGCATCATATGAATGATGAGGTTTTTAGTTCTGCTTTCAAAACGAGCTGCTTAAGTTATAATACTGGCTTAATATAAATTAGGGTTTATCCTTTTGAAACCACTTGCAATTTGCTTCTGTTAGGCCGCAGGTCATTATGATGCAAAGTTAAAGGTTCCTGGAACATAATGTGATTCAGGCCTGCATTCGTGTTGCCCAGTCCAATTCAGCTGAAAATGAGAATTATAGTGCGAGCATTTCCTGGTCTTTGACCCTTCCTGTGAGCTTTTTAAAAGCAGGGTTTTGCAGAACACTAACCTCCTTCTCAGACATTCAGTTTCGACTAATATTTGCTCTGTTAAAACTCTTAAGTAAATTGAAAACTGTTCAAAAATATCTCATTCCAAGTTTAAAAACAGGGGGCACTTACCTTCCGATTTCCTTCCCTTATATACAGAAAGATTTGCCTGGTAAATGGATGATATTCAAATGTTAAAAAGGATCTCTCTTTACCCTAGTTGCCACAAATGTAGTTAGGCAACACAAAAGACAGTTGTTTTAAAATCTCGTCTGTAATGGATGGAGGAGAGATAATAAAAATGTTAGAAAAATAATATCCAGCACATAAGTACATTCAATACTCCAAGCTGTATTGTAGGGACTTTAACCTTAACTTCCCTGCTTAATCTTCACAATAACCTGCTACTGGGACCCTTATTTTGCAGATGAGAAAACTGCGGAGCAGAGAGGTTAAGTAACTTGCCCAAAGTCACACAGGTAGTGACTGGCAGAGGGGAGATCTGAACCCTGGAAACCTGGCTCCCACGTTTTTAACCCCTGTGCCTCAGGATGTGAGATAATCTGAGAGGAACACACCTGGACTCCTGAGGTTGCTTTGACACATAAAAGACACTTCTAAAACAAATTCCTCGATGTGTTTGTTTCTTGGGGGGAAAGAAAATACAAATGACCACTTCATGAAGCAAATGAGAAGTCTAAGTCCCCCTCCCTTTTTTTTTTTTTAAAAAAAAAGATCATTTAAAGTTCAGAATAGATGAGATTTAATTCAAACACAAATGTACATTGCACACCAGGTTAGAACAGGACTTTTTGCAAGATCATAACATTACCTAGGAGCCCAGAAGACAAGGGACCAGTGTGTGAGTGCCCGTTAGTGGTGAAATTGAAGATCAGTAAGGGGCATAGGGCCACTGACTAAGTTCATCTGCTCTTTCCAACTTTTCCAACCTGACAACACACCGTGGAGACACCACTTTTGTATGAGGTGGTACACTGGTTGAAGTCATCACAAGACAGGTGGACCTGAACAGACTTAACTGTGTGTTCCAAAATATTGTCCAAAAAACGCACACAGAAAAAGAAAAACAAAACACCAAAACAGAAAAAAGCAAAATCAAGGATCAAAAACAAAACTTAGTACCTATGGACTTTTGGTTCCTCCAAACACCTGTCCTGGGGCTATGCAAAGGGGCTAATTGGTCTGAACTGCACCTGCCAATCCATCAGAGAGGATTTACAGGGTGAAGAAGAAATCCCCTGGGGCCTTGGAAGCTCCAGAACATCAAGGCAATGAAGAGATCCCCAGAGGCTTTTCATTGAGTGCAGAGAAGAATATTTTCTGCTCTGGCTAGTGCTGGGCTGGACCAAGTGACTGAGGGTCCCAGGGAATATTACTGGGCATTGTGATTTGGATGAAAAGACCCAAGGACATTCCAATAGTCAATTGGAGTAGCTGGATGTCCCAATCACCCCTATGCTTATAGGGTTATTTGCTTGAGAAACACTTGCCCCCTGCTAACAAGAAGACTGGTGCGTAAGTTTTGATGAGATTCTGCTTTAAAACCAGGTGTGTGAGCATTAGAAGAAGTAGGTGTCTAGAACAGATGGTCAGTGAGATGCCCCTCTGTCAGCACTTCCTTTTGGACTGTTCTACAGAGAAACAAAACTGAGTTCAGGGAGGTCTCAAGTGCCAAAGTACTGAGGTCTCAGGGAACATCATCTATGTCCTGTTCCTTCCCTTGCTGTTGTAATGACTGGGAAAAGCAAGTGGGGGTAGGGGGAAGAGGTAAACAACAAAGGAAATAGAAATGAATGGTGGAAGGTGAAACAATAAAGAGGAATAGTCTTGGGGGAATCATTTTTAGGAATAGCTATATATGGATACCTTTGGAACTCCCACTGATTGCACTCATAAGAGCCCTGGACTAGAGAACTTAGATTTTGTATCAGGTCCAGAATTTTCCTGATGTTTCACCCTGAGAAAGCCACCATACTTTCCTGAGCCTCAGTTTGTTGTGAGCACCATAAAGGGTAACACATCTCAGCATTTTAAAACAATGACATATTTTATGAATATAACTGTCTTAGGTCAGGTTGGGGGAAACAGACCTTGAGATGGAAGTTTACAAGCTGGAAGTTTATTGGAGGGTCTCTTGGGATCAATACCTTTGGGAATGGGAGGAAAACAGGATTTCTCAGAGGGAAGAGTTGAACTACAATACAGGAGCAGGAAAGGCCTCAGCCAGACGCACAGGGAGCTCTGAAGCTGGGATGGCCCTTCAAGTAGCCCCACCATGAGGAGAGGGGGCCCAGCCTCATGGGAGGGGTGAGGGAAGGAGCAGACATCAGGGGAGATAAAGGCCACATGAGGTCAATGATTTTAACCCCTTGCCCTTCATGGGCGGGGCCAACCTAACCGGTCCCTATTGGCTTCCCCTGCATCCAACTTCCAGCCAACACTCAAACTCAAGCTTGGTTCCTGCCCGTCCACTTGCCTTCCCCTTTCTTACTCCTCCCATATGCCCTAGGGAGGAGGAATAGGAGAGAAAGAAACAGAAACCCACACTCCCTTGTCATTATAAAAAGAGCCACCCCCAAGTTAAGTCTATAAAGGTTCTTACACTCCTGAAATCAAGCAGACTTTGGATGCAGGTTGCTCCCAGGGAGGGGGCCTAGTCTTGACAGAGCTCATTCTTTTAAGCATAGGATAAAAATTCCTAGTGAGTGATTCAGTCGGGAGCTATGAGCAGGCAATACACACAGTAGCTACAGGAATGAGTGTTTGGGTCTTGAGAGAGGTAGGTGCTCTGGGCAGTGCACTGCAGTATCCACTACAGTAAGGTCTTGTTATCATCATCACTACTAATGAACATTTCATATTGGGGAGGATGAAAGCATTATAACCACCTAGAGCCCAACAAAGGAAACAGGCTTTCATATCCCAGATCTCCCACATGATTAACTGTTGCTCTGGGACAGTCAAATATTATTTCTCTTCTTCCTGTAACACCAAAATCTGATTTACCAGCAGTTATGTGAGCTAACAGCAGGAACCTCACCGGAAAGTCTTATAAGTAGTCCACTTTCCAGACTACATCTAAGAAAAATATCTACTAAAAAACATCTACTTGGGACAAATAAAAGCTTTTTTATATATATTTTTTCCATTTCAAGGCAAAATTACTACTGATGTTTGAACTTGATAAGTATGAGAGAAAAGACAGCTGAAGGAAAGATTTAAGATTATTCAAAAGGAATGTGATTGGAAAAGTCAGGGTAAGAACTTCAGAATTTGGAAATTTTAATGTTGTTCTTGGTTGTCATTTTGTTTAAGAAAAAAACAAAACAAACCACATTTCCAGCGATCTTTAAGAACCAGGGCTTTTTATTTCTAACATTTAGAAAACACTAGGAATAAAAGTGCATCATGACAACTCTCATTTTCATTTCTTCACGTTTGTAGCAATCTTTGAGTCTGTGGAGCTCCCTGTCCTGGGCTGGTAGATAAAATGAGTTCTCCAGAAGTTTCTACCATGTTGGGAAGGAATTTAAAAAATACTGGTCATAGCACTTCAAAAATATTGTGCTTATTGTCTTAAAATTGAACTTGGGCTACTGGCCAGAGTATCCGTCTTTCAAGTTCCCAAACAGAAACTCACCTCATATGAACTTGACTCATATCAAAGCAGGTGCAGGGAGGGGAATTAGGAGGGATAGGGCAGAGAACAGAGGGTGGGGTTTAGGAGATAAGAGCTATGGGGATGCCCCTTGTGGGATGTGGAAAGAGGAATGGGCACCACTCAGAAGGGGCCATCATCTGAGTTGATCTTCAAGCAGGGCTCTGAAAAATGCAATTGTCCTATTTCACCCAGCAGGTCTCCTCTCCTGCACCTCACCTTAGACTCAGAAAGATGCTGGTAGCACAGGTAAGTGCAGCTGCTGCCCACCTTCATTCCTCTGGAAACTCCATGTGCAAGCCATGGCTGAGCCATCAATAATTCCCCCCTGAAGTCAGCACTGCCACAAGTGGATTGTGCAAAAATAAAACAAGAAATCTGAGATGAGGAAAATAAAATAAAAATCTTATAGAGATACAGCCAAACATCTCAATCTCCTGGTGACAGCCACACATTCTTAGGAACTCTAATGCAAAAGAGTATGGTGTGCTGAAAAAAGAACAAATCCCATGTGACTGGTCTGACTCACTGGTCACCACAGCAGGCTCTTTCCACTGACAACAATGGACATTTGAAAATTGTCCAAAGCCTGCTTTATGACATCTTCATTTCTGATGGAGCCTGGTAATCTGAGAGAAATGAACTTGAATTGCTTTTTCTGTGAGTGCTAAAAAGTTATGCTTACATTTCTGGAGAGCCCTAGCAAAGCACATGTCAAGGACCGGTAGGTCAGCAGGACTGAAATAGCAGCTATGAAATGAACACTTGATACTGTATATAAATTGAATGATCAGCTGGGTGATTTTAGAACTACCTGGGTAGAATTTATGTGTCTCTTGAAGAGATGATGGTTCTAGGCCAGTAGGAATACCTCTGATACATGTGCAGCAATCAGTGCATAATGGGAGGAGAGCTGGGCGGGGGTGGGAGGGTGAGTGGCTTGACCTCGACCTTGCTTTTTCACCTCTCCTCTGCCTAGTCCTTCAGCATGAACACTGAGCAGAGCAGAGCCGTTGCCTCCTGGCTCTGTGTGAGCTCAGAGGATGGCTCAGCACTTGCTGTGTGTGATGGTCAAGTGCTCCTCGACCTCCAGGTCCCCAGCAGATTGGGAAATTCTGAGAGCTAGCTTGTAGATTCCCAGCTTTTACTTGGAAAAGCAAATTATTACAGATTGATGATTAAAAGAGATGGCTAATATGCACATACACAGCTTTCATCTTTTAAATTAGATCCTGGATTTTCAGAGAGAAACAGAGAGGTAGAGACAATGAGCCAACAGGCATAGAGAAACATACACAGTGGCTCTCCCCAAAAGACTGAAAGAGATAGAAGGAGGTAAGGAGGGAGGGAGGAAGACAAAATGAAAATAGCATGGGCAGAGTGAGAGGAAAGAAGAGAGAGAAAAATGGGGACACATAGATAAGGAGGGAGGGGGAGGGAAGGAGAGACAGGAAAAGATATTGGAAAGGGAGAGGACGGAGAGCTGAGCCAAGAAGAGAAGAAGAGGCAGAGAGACAAAGAGGGGCTTAATTAAGGCGTAATTCATGCTACTATTCAAAATGTTGACTTTCACATTAAAACACCCATAACTTCCTTTCTTTCTTAGTTATCCTTTCTTAATCTTTTCTAATCAGCATGTTATCTTAATGAGGATAACAATTTTTTTCTTGGTTTCTGCTATGGTGTGAATATGTCCCCCATATTTCATACGTTGGAAATTTAATCCCCAAATTCATATGTGGATGGCATTTGGAGGCGGGGTGAGGATAACAATTTTTTTCTTGGTTTCTGCTATGGTGTGAATATGTCCCCCATATTTCATACATTGGAAATTTAATCCCCAAATTCATATGTTGATGGCATTTGGAGGCGGGGCCTTCTGGATGTAATTAGGATTAGACTAGGTCATCAGGGTGGGGCCCCCATGATGGGATTGGTGGCTTTATAAGAAGAGGAAGAAAGACTTGAGCTGGAACTCTTTTGCCCTCTCTCCATATGATGCTTCTGCCACGTTACGATGCAGCAAAAGGTCCTCACCAGATGTTCACCCCTGACCTTGGACTTCCCAGCCTCCAGAACTGTAAGAAATAAAATTCATTTTTTTAATAAATTACCCAGTCTGTGGTATTCTGTTACAGCAAGAGAAAATGTACTAACATGGCTTTTAAGTTACAATAACAACTTATGACAACAAACAACTGGAATTACATTAAAATTAAAATTTTAAAAATAGGTAGCATTGGGAAAAAATGGAAATAGGAAAAAAAGGAAAGACAGAGAAAAGGACATCTCAGCAGCTACCCAGTACCCAGGAAGCTGGAACCCCTTGGTTAATGCTTGCACCTTTGAGAGGCCTGGAGAAATCTGATTTCTCCCAGAAAATTTAAATGTTTGTAAACAATCTCAACATTCAAATTTACCCAGTGAAAACAGCTTCACTTGTAACAACTTACAGGATCACAAGTGGAAATGGGGTAAAAAGCTAATTATGGAGGTGGATGGAGGATTATGGCGACTGAAAGTTGTTTCCAGAGCATAAGGTGGAAAAATACTTTTATTGAGCATCTTCTATTTTGCTGTGTCAGTCCTATGTGGTTTACACCTTAATCCCCACATTAACCACGTATTCTTGGTATCTCAATTTACAAATGGCCTCTCATTTTAGCTAATTGAAAAGGGTTAAGACACATAGGTGTGTATCCTGATCTGCTGCCGTCCTTTGTCCTACCATGCAGTATGAGCTCCATGCTCACTAATCAAGTAATTTCACAAGTGAAATATATGAACAAAGCATGTATGATCTTTAGTTAAGCCTCAGTTAATTCAATGTGTTAGAGCAGAAACTATTGAAGCATATTAGTAAGTTGTTAATTTCCCAGTACAGGTAAGAGATAAAAAGACAAGTTCAAAAGAGGTCTAATACTGTTTTGGTAGGTAGCGAGTCTCAGGTATATCTCAATAGATTAACCAGCAAGGGACTCCAAAGGCAAAAATTCAAAAAAGCCTGAGACTTATAGGGACGACTCACACTGCCTCAAACTTGCACATGCAAACTGGGACTCATGCTTACAATCACTTGATTTGCAGTGAACTAAAAGTATTTCATGGCACTGTCCTAACAGACACAGGCAAAAATTGTAGATCTTGGGGAATCAGATTCATGCACTCTGAGCTCGAAGTTGAACTTTTCTATTTTACACAAATAACACGTATTTAAAACATTCCTGATGACTTATTTGGATACATTCCCTGGATTGTACTTTTTCCTCTGGGAAGAACAAATAACAAGACATTGGGCTGTGTATGTTGGCTGCTATGATTCTCTTAGTTGGAATTTGCATTATGGAGGGGATTTGTTCACTCAATAGCAATAGCAATTCATAGGTTTTCTTTTATTTTCTTCTGTTGGATATTCACTTAAGGTGTCTATCCCAATTCTATAATTAGAAACAAAAATAAGATGCTTTTTTACAAGGGAGCTGCGGCAGTAAGTAAATTCTGAACGGGTGAAAAGCAAAATTATGAAGATTTAAACTTGAAACGCAATCTTTCTTGACTGATGAATAACCACGGAGAGCTGTAATTTGAAAACCTCTGTAACAAAACAGACCTGTGGAAGAATCCAACCCTAAGATGGTTCTTCCGGTGGCCGTATGAGCACAACTGACGTGTATGTGAAGAAATGCAAGCACACCAAATCCGGGCATAGATGTTAAAAATTTCTTTTCTAGGGGACAAAGCCTTATTTAGGCCTAGACGTCAAATAATCAACCTGCGCCTACTGGATGTCGTGTTTGCCAACTGAGAAGAGACAAACGTGGCATACTTTCAACATGTTCATCCACTTCTGATTTCCTGCTCAGAAACCTGCCCTGGGGAAGCCACTGTACCCTGGTGTGCTCTCTCAAGACAGTGTCTGCACGGTTGCAAAAAAGAGAGAGAGAGAGAGAGGTGGCATACTTTCAACATGTTCATCCACTTCTGATTTCCTGCTCAGAAACCTGCCCTGGGGACGCCACTGTACCCTGGTGTGCTCTCTCAAGACAGTGTCTGCACGGTTGCAAAAAAGAGAGAGAGAGAGAGAAAAAAATCATCGTAAAAACAAATAAAAATCATTCATTCCCACAACTGCTGAAATGCAGGGAAGCGGAAACACGCTCAGCCCACACCCCGGGAGAGGCGGCCTCTGAGGATTTTCTCTGTTGAGCGACGCAACGCGGGCCGCGCTCGGCCGGACCCCCACCCCGCCCCGCCCCGCCCCCCGCAAGTAATGAACACGCAGCACGGACGGATCTCAGCGCGGTACATACCTTTTTTTGCAGCATTTTTAACTTTTCCCATGTCCATTAGGCCTTAGAGCCTAATCTTGCTCTGCCAATTGCTCCCATGGTGAGATCATTAAGTAAATTATTTTAAGATCAAACACCCTGCAGGGACAATGGCGTCCGGTGTAAGGTAAATGCTTCAAAGGCCCCCCTTGCAAATTACAGCCCTGCGCGGTTATTCATCACCCCGCGCAGGCCTTGCCGGGCCATTCCTTGGCTTTCTGCCGCAGGCGAAGGTAGCACTGCTAATTGGCCTCTGTAACAAAACTGACCTGTGGACAGGATAAAACTTGTTTGGAGCTTAGAGACAAAAATTATTGAAATTGGAATCTGGAGAAATTGCAGAGACTATGAAAGAAGGGTATTTCATAAAGAAAAAAAAAAAATAGCATGAACAAAGAAAATGGAACATCTTTATCGAGAAAGTATAACTGCTCGCTCTGTGGAAGAATTTGGCTGTGGCATTACTAACACAAATCTTACAATTTCTTCCAACATCATGATGGTTTAGCTTAGGCTCCAGGCACATCGGCTGCACGATATACATTCCATCTCACTAGAACTTGTTCCTCCTATCTATCTATTCCTTTTTACCCATTAATCAATCTCTACCTCTACCCCCTACTCTTCCCAGCCTGTGGTATCCAGTATTCGTTGCTTTACTTCTATGAGATCAATGTTTTAACTGTCCATTTCTGTTGCTTATAACAGAATATCTGAAACAGGGTAATTTACAAAGAAATGAAATTTATTTCTTTTAGTTTCAGATGCTTGGAGATCCATCGTCTTGGTGGCATATCTGGTGAGGGCCTTCTTGGTTTTGCTCTCTACAACAACTCAGGGTATCACATGGCCAGGACAGACTGAGCAAGAAAGAGCTAACCTCCTGTCTTATTCGTTTATGTGTTGCTATGACAGAAATAGCTGAGTCTGGGTAATTTATAAAGAATAGAGGTTTATTTGGCTTCCGATTCTTGGACATCTGTATCTGGCATAGGCCTCAGGCTGCTTCTACTCATGGCAGAAAGTGGCAGGCCACTAGCGGGTACAAGGAGATCACATGGTGACAGGAAGCAAGAGAGAGAGAGGAGGTGTCAGGTCTTTTAAACAACCAGCTCTCATGGGAATTAATAGAGTGAGAACTCACTCATTAGTTCCCCCAACCTGGGGAAGGAATTAATCCATTCATGAGGGATCTGCCCCCATGACCCAAAATGCCGTATTGGAGATCAGATTTCCATGAGTTCCAGGAGGACAATACATCCAAACTACGTGACCTCCTCACTTGCTCTCCTTTTAAAGTCATCAGAACCATGTTCATTACTCCATGAATGGATTAATCCATTTACAAGGGCACTGTCCTTACAGTCTAATCAACTCCTTTCAAAATACCATCACCACCTTTCAAAATACCATACTTAGATTTCCTACCCTCTTAACACTGCAACAATGGAGATTATCTTTCTAATACATAAACTTTGGGGAAATATATTTGACACATAGAAGACACTTAGGATGATTCTATATCTTGGCTATTGTGAATAGTGCTGCAATAAACATGGAAATGTTGATATCTCTTTAACATACTGATTTCCTTTCTTTTGAATATATATAGCCATATGGTATTTTATTTTTAGTTTTTATGAGTAGCTTCCATACAGTTTTCCATAGAGTTTGTACTAATTTGCATTCCCACCAACAGTATATAAAAGTTCCTCTTCCCTGCATCCTCACTGTCATTTGTTACCTTTTGTTTTTTTGATAATAGCCATTTTAACTGGGGTGAGATGATATCTCATAGTGATTTTGATTTGCATCTCCTTTATGATTAGTGATGTAAAGCATTTTTTAAAATAGATTTGTTGGTCATTTGTATGTATTTTTTTGAAAAGTGTCTATGCAGGTCTTTTGCCCAATTATTAATTGAATAATTGTTATTCAGTTGTTTGATTTCTTTATATATTCTGGAAATTAGCACCTTATCAAATGTATAGTTTGCAAATATTTTTTTCTTATTCTGTAAGTTGTCTCATCACTCTGTTGATTGCTTCTTTGGTTGTGCAGAAGCTTTTTAGTTTTATGTAATCACATTTGTTTATTTTTGCTTCTGTTACCTGTGCTTTTGATGTCTTATGCAAGAAATCTTTGCACAGACCAATGTCCTAAAATGTTTCCCCAATGTTTTCTCTAGTAGTTTCATAGTTTCTTACATTCAAGTCTTTAATTCATTTGAGTTTAGTTTTGTATATGGTGAAAGATAGGGGTCTACTCTTGTTCTTCTGCATATGGATATCCAGTTTTCCCAGCACCATTTACTAAAGAGACCATCCTTTCCACAATGTATGTTCTTGGTGCCTTTGTCAAAAATGAGTTGGCTGTAAAGGCATGGATTTAACTCTGAATTTTCTATTCCATTGATCTTTGTGTCTGTTTTTATGCTAGTACCATGATGTTTTGGTTGCTATAACTTTGTAGTATATTTTGAAATCAGGTAGTGTGATGCCTTCAGTTTTGTTCTTTATGCATAGGATAGCTGTGACTATTTGGGGTCCTTTGTAGTTACATGTGAATTTTAGGATTACTTTTTCTATTTCTGTAAAGAATGGCATTGGTATTTCGATAGGGACTTCACTGAATCTGTAGATTGGGTTGGGCAGTATGGTCATTTTGACAGTATTAATTCTTCTAATCCATGAACGTGAGATATCTTTTCATTTTTTGAGTGTCTTCAATTTCTTTCATTAGTCTTTTATGGTTTTCATTGTATACATCTTTCACCTTTTTAGTTAAATTTATTACTAGGTATTTTATGTTTTTGTAGCTATTGTAAATGGGATTGCTTTCTTGATTTCTTTTTCAGATTATTCACCACTGACCTACAGAAATGCTAATGATTTTTCTATGCCAACTTTGTATCCCGCAACTTTACCAAATTTATCAATTGTAACAGTTTTTTGGTGTAATGTTAAGGATTTTCTAAATATAGGATCATGCCATCTGCAAATGTTCTACAAACAAAGGTAATTTGACTTTCTCCTTTCCAATTTGGATGTCCTTTATTTCTTTCTTTTGCCTAACTGCCTTAGCTTGTATTTCCAGTACTATGTTGAAGACTGGTGAAAGTGAGCATTCTCTCTCATTTCTGTTCTTAGAGGAAAAGCTTTCTTGTCCCTGTTTATTATGATGCTATGACCTTATTTTGTTGAGGTATGTTCTTTGTATATCTAATTTGTTGAGAGTTTTTATTATGATGGTATGTTGAATTTTATCAAGTGATTTTTCTGTACCTATTGATTGAGTCCTTCATTCTTTTCATGTGGTGTATCTCATTTATTGATTTGTGTCTGTTTAACCATCCTTGCCTTCCTGGGATAAATCCTCCTTGATCATAGTGTGTAACCATTTCTATGTGCTGTTGGCTTTGATTTGCTGGTATCTTTTTGAGGATCTTTTCATCAGTGTCCACCAGGAATATTGTCCTGTAGTTTTTTTGTTGTGCCATTGTCTGGTTTGGGTATAAAGGTAATGCTTGCCTTATAGAATGAGTTTGGAAGAATGCCCTCCTCTTCACTGGCTTACAGTAATTTATAAATAATTGTTATTAGTAGTTATTTAAATGTTTGGTAGAATTTAGCAGTGAAGCCATCCAGTCCTATATATTTTTGGGGGGGAGACTTTATTAATTATTTAATCTCTTTACTCATTATTGCCTATTCAATTTTTCTGTCTCTTCATGCTTCAGACTTGGTAGGTTGTATGGATCTAGGAATTTATTTATCTCTTCTAAGTTTTCCAATTTGCTGGTGTATAGATATTCATAATAGTTTCTAATGATCTGTAGTGTTTCTGTGGTATCAATTATAATGTCTGTTTATGTGTAGGATTTTATTTGTTTGAGTATTCTCTCTTTTGTTCTCAGTCTCGGTAAGTATAAAATTCAATTTTGTTTACCTTTCATAAAAAACAGCTATTTGTTTCATTAATCTTTGTACTATTTTGATTTGTTTTGTTTTGTTTTGTTTCTGACCTCAATTCCATTTATTACTGCTTTGGTCTTTATTATTTATTTTCTTCTGCAAAGTTTAGGTTTGGTTTGTTCTTGCTTTTCTAGATTCCTGAGGTTCATCATGCTGTTTATTTGAAATCTTTCTATCTTTTTATCATAGGTGTTTATTGCTATAAAATTCCCTCTTAGTATTGCTTTTGCTGTATGGTTTTGGTATGTTGTGCTTCCATTTTTATTTGTTTCAAAAATTAAATTTTTTAAAAAAATTTCTTCATTGACCCCCTGGTCATTCAGGAGAATGTTGTTTTGTACAGTTTCTGAAGTTCCTCTTGTTCTTAATTTTTAGTTTCATTTCACTGTGGCCAGAAAAGATACATGGTATGATTTAGAATTTTAAAAATTTGTTCAGACTTGTTTTAAAGCCTAACATATGGCCTTTCCTGAATCTTGGAGAATGTTCCATGAGCTGGTGAGAAGAATGTGTATTCCACAATAGTTGGATGAAATGTTCTGTAAAAGTTATTTAAGTATATTTAGTCTGAAGCATAGTTTAACTTTGATATTTTCATGTTGATTTTCTGTCTGAATGATCTGTACATTGATAAAGTTGGGTATTAAAGCCCCCTACTATCATTGTACTGCAGTCTATCTACTCCTTTTGATCTACTAATATTTGCATTGCACATTTGGGGGCTCTTGTTTTGAGTGCATCCCTTTGTCATTATATAGTTACCTTCCTTGTCTATTTTTATAGTTTCTTAACTTAAAGTCTATTTTATCTAAGTATAGTTTCTCTTGTTCTCTTTTGTTTTCCATTTGCATGGAATATCTTTTTCCATCCCTTCACTATCAGTCAATGTCTATCCTTACAAGTGAGGTGAGTCTCTTGTAGGTAGCATATAGCTGGGTTTTGTTTTTTATTAATTAAGCTACTTTGTATCTTTTTAATCTACTTACATTCAAGGTTATTATTGGTACTCCTGCCATTTTAAAAATATTTTGCTTTGTAGTTGCCCTGAGGATAGCAAAAAAATATTATAAAGAGTTATTTTAAGCTGATAATTGCTTGATTTTGATTGCATACAAACACACTCCTTTACTCCCCCTGCTCCCATGTTTTATGTGTTTTTTAATTTATTTTTTTAATTAAAACATAATTGCTTATACAGTTTATGGGGTACAGAGTTGACTATCAGTATTTGTGTGCAATATGTGATAATCAAATCAATATTATTAGCATGTTCATTATTAAAAATGGTAATTATCCTTTGTTTGCCTTACCAAATTTCTCCCTAACCCACCTACCACTCCCATTTTCCCACTTCTAGTAACCATAAGTGTATTCTCTCCTTTTGAAAGTTTAATGTATTATTGTGGTTGATCTGTATTTCTTTCCAACCTTCCTTCCTTCTTTCTTTATTTCCTTCCTCTCACTTATGAGTGAGGACATGTGGTATTTCTCTTTCTGTGCCTGGCTGCTTTCACTTAACACAATTTTCCCCAAGCTCATCTATGTTGCTGTGAACGTCACAATTTCATTCTTTTTTATGGCTGAATAATATTCCATTGTGTATGATAGATCTTGAACATAACCAGTGCCATTTTAGGCAAGACCAAGCACAAAATGACCAAGCCAACCCCTCCCTGCTTCCCTTTACAAGAAACCTCATGACTTCTGTGAAATAGAAACCCTTTTGCTTCTGCATGGGGGCAGTGCCCCTGCCTCGCAATGCCCCTCCTTGACTGCTTCAGCCAGCCCTTGGCCCCCTACAGACCGTATAAGCTCTCCCACCCAAACGACGGTTGCTGCCCTCCATTTTGAGTGCAGCCTGGCAGATTCTTTTCCTTTAATAAATCCTGATCAGTACCCAGTGTTTCAGGTCACTTTCTTTCATTTTGGTGCTGAAACCCAGGAAGGGTCCTGGCAGGGACCTTTGGATGGTCCCCTCTCTTGGGTTGATTGCCCCCCCCCAGCTGCCCTTCCCAGACCTGCTGAACCAGGTACCTCTGGGACCCTCTCCTTGTGCCACTTCAATACCAACACATTCAACATTGGCCTCAATTCAGGGTGAGTCAGTGGGTCTGTCCTACTTCTATGGGTCCCCCTACTTTCTACGACTCCTGTCTGCTTCTTGAAGACCAGGTGCCTGGCCGAGGGAACCCCTCTCATGTCCCCCATCTATTGGAGGATGCTCCTCTAGCCAGTTGGTGGCTCCTCTCTCAAAAAGAAGGTGCACACCAACGAGGATGCTCCTTGGTGTTACCCTTCTTCTACTGGAACTGATCACCTCCTTTCTCACCCTCTAAATGGGATCCTCACAATCCAAACCTCCATGCTCTATACCTCTGGGCTGTCTACTGGGCAATTTCCTCCATGCTCTACACTGCTGGGCTTTCTACAATCTCTCAGCCTCCAGGGAGACATTAAAACCTGAATGTCTCAGGCTGAGCCCGTGGTGCACTCGGGAGAGTGCAGCACTGGGAGCGCAGCGACGCTCCCGCTGCAGGTTCGGATCCTATATAGGTATGGCTGGTGTGCTCACTGGCTGAGCACGGTGTGGGCGACATAACACCAAGGGTTGCGATCCCCTTACCGGTCACAAAAAAGACAAAAAAAAAAAAAAAAGAAAAAGAAAAAAAACCCTGAATGTCTCATTTTCTACTGCAATCAGGTTTGGCCAAATACAAACTAGACAATGGATCCCAGTGGCCAGAAAATGGCACTTTCGATTTGGATACTCTCAGAGACTTAGACAACTTTTGTCATTGAAATGGCAAAACCAGAGAAATTCCTTATGTTCAAGTCTTCTTCTATCTCCGATCATGTCCTTCTCTCCGTCAAAACTGTCCTACATCTCAAATTCTCCTAGCTCATGCCCAACTGCCCCTTCTTGACTCGGATCAATCTTTTGATCCATCAGACCACTCTGCTCCCTGACCACCTCCTTATGCTCCAGATCCTCCACCAGCCCCTTCACCTTTTCCCTCTCTTTTTCCTCAGCCACCTAACCCCTCTCCTTTTTCCCCTTCATCAGGTGACAACCCTGCCTCAGCTCTGGCTCCTTCATATCCCCTCCATAAAGTGGCAGGGACGAAGGGAATTGTCTGGGTCCATATCCCCTTTTCTCTTTCTGATCTCTCCCAAATCGAAAAACAACTGGGATCTTTCCAGTCCAACCTGGACATATCTTAAGAAATTCAGATATCTCACCCAGTCTTATGTTCTCACCTGGCATGATGTTTTCATGATTCTCACTTCTACCTTGTCCCCCTAGGATAAGGAGCAGGTCTGGATAATGGCCCAACAACAGGCAGATGAGGTACATGCCCCCCAAAATAGGTGGCCTGTGGGAGCCATTGCCATCCCTCACACAGACCCAAATTGGGACTACCAGGCTGGTCATGGGGACCAGGATCTATGGAATAATATGGTCACATACTTGATTTAGGCTACTCACAAGTCAGTCAATTATGACAAACTTAGAGAAATCACATAGAGATCCACTGAAAATCCCAGCGAGTTCCTAGCCCACCTCTCTGAGGCTTTACATAAATACACACGTAGAGACCCAAACTCCCCTGCTGGCATGATCCTCTTACACTCTCATTTCATTACCCAATCAGCCCTTGATATTCGAAAAAATTAAAATAAAAAACTTGAGGATGGTCCAAATATGACCCAGCAAGACCTCCTCAATGCAGCTTTCAAGATTTTTAATAATAGGGAGGAGGAGGAGGAGAAGAAAGATTGGTACAAAAGAGATCAGGCTAAATACCAACTCCTGGCTAATGCCATTTGAAGTTCACATACCCCTAAGCTAGCTGTCTCTAGTGGTAAGCAACCCAGGAACTGTTTCAAATGCAGTCAACCAGGCCACTGGGTATGGGCCTGTCCTAACCCCAGGCCCCATTCCAGGCCTTGTCCTCACTGCAAACAGCCAGGTCACTGGGGGGTTGACTGTTCCACTCACCAGAGAGGAGTGGCCCAGTCCCCAACCCACAGCCTTTGGCTTCATGGCCATCCTTACCAGAACTTCTTAGATTCCCCCAAGAGGAGGACTGATGATGCCCAGGACCTGAGGCCCCCACGGAGATCACCATATGTGAGCCTAGGGTAACTCTCCTCATAGCAGGTAAACTGATCTCTTTTGTCAGGGGCCACTTACTCTACCCTTCCTGAATATGCAGGACCAACAACCCCAACCTCTATCACAATAGTAAGGGTCATGGGATCAGAACACCACCCATGGATCACTCAACCTCTTTCCTGTGCCCTACATCACAAATAATTCACACACAAATTTTTAATAATGCCTCAATGCCCAGCCTCCTTACTGGGATGGGACATCCTTTCCAAATTCAAAGCTACCCTTACCCTAAACACTTTAACTCCAGGTACAATACTCCTGTTACAGGCCACCCCTGACCTGGCCCCTGAGGCATCCACCTTCCCCTCGGACAAGATTAATCCCGTAGTATGGGGCACTTCTTCTCCTTCCATTGCTATGCACCATTCCCCTATCCTTGTTAAGTTGCAGAACCCCTCTTTGTTCCCTAATATCCCACAATACCCCATCACTAACAAACACCTAATAGGCACAAACTCCTTTCTTCTCATCTCTTATGGCTTACCCACTCACCATTTAATACACCCATCCTTCTGGCTATAAAGCCTAATGGCTCATACCAATTTAGTTCAAGACCTCAGGGCCATTAATGCAGCCATTTTACCCATAACCCCAATCACCTCTAACCCCTATACTCTTCTATCCACAATCCCAACAACAACCCATTTCTTCTCTGTACTTGACCTCAAAGATGCCTTTTTTCCTATCCCCTTACACCCTTCCTGTCAAAACCTGTTCACCTTCACTTGGACTGATCCTGATACGTGCCATTCCCAACAATTCACCTGGATAGTACTACATCAGGAGTTTGGGGATAGCACCCACTTCTTCAGCCAGGCCTTAGCTCAAGACTTATCTGAACTTCCTCCAACCTCTAGCACTTTAATACAATATGTGGATGACCTCCTCCTTTGTAGCCCCTCCTATGAGGATTCACAGGCCCACACTGTTGCTCTCCTTAATTTCCTGGCCTCCAGGGGATATTGAGTGTCCCCCAGCAAGGCACAAATTTCTTCTCCTTCAGTCACCTATTGGGGAGTCCACCTCACCCCCAACACCAGAGAAATAATGGTGGATTGCAAGAATTTAATTTTTGAACTCCCTACTCCTACCACAAAGGGTGAAATCCTTTCTTTCTTGGGGCTTGCAGGGTATTTTTGCTTATGGATTCCTAACTTTAGCTTGGTAGCAAAACCACTATATGAGGCAGTCAAAGGGGATCCTGCCATTTCCTTATATCCCAAACAGCCCCTTCATTCTCTCTTCCAGTGATTAAAAGCCACTCTCCTCACAGCCCCAGCTCTATCCCTCCCAAAACTATCTCATCCTTTTACCCTATACATCACTGAAACACAAGGATTGGTGGTTGGGGTTTGGGACAAGAGGCAGGAGATATCTTCTCCCCTGTTGCATATCTTTCTAAACAATTAGACACCACAGCTAGAGGATGGGCTCCCTGTTTATGGGCCTTGGTGGCAGCCGCCCTTTTAGCACAAGAAAGCTCTAAGCTAACTTTTCGACAACAAACAGTGATTACTTCTCCCCATCATCTTCAAGACCTTCTCAGCCATAAGGCCATGTCAATTCTCTCCCCTTCCTACCTACAACTTATCCACCTTACCTTCATTGAAAATTCCCAGATCTCCTTTAAATCTTGCCCTCCCTTAAATCCAGCCACTCTCATCCCAAAACACTCATGACCCTTAGAAATAATTGCATGGAGGCTTTAGACCTCTTTCTCAGTATCTTTCCACACATCTCCCCACATCCAATTACACGACCCCAACATACATGGTTCATAGATGGGAACACCAATGCCACACCCGCCCCCTGGGTGGGTTATACCATAGTAAATCTAACACAAACTATTGAGGCTACCCCCTCCCTCCTAACAGCACTTCCCAACAGGCAGAACTCATTTCCTTCACCCGCACTCTCACTCTAGCACGTAACAAATGGGTCAATATATACACTGATTCTAAGTATGCTTACCACATCCTACACTCCTGTGTGTCCATATGGAAGGAGAGGAGAAAAGATACATGGCCACTCAAGGAGGGCCCATAAAAAATGGACATCTTATCAAGATACTTCTTGAGGCTTCACAACTTCCAAAGGAGGTTAGGTTTATACACTGCAGAGGACACCAAACCTCCAATGGCCCCATAGCGAGGGGAACAAACTGGTGGATCTAACTGCAAAACAGTCTGCCCAATCACCAGGCCCCCACTCTTCCTCTTCCACTCATGTCCTTCTCATGGCTCCTATGCACCTCAAGAAATACAACACCTCCAAAAGTTGGGAGCACAGAGGAAGGACTGCTGGTGTACTCTCTCTGGTTGCTATGTCCTCCCTACCACACAAACTGAGCAAATCCTTTTAGATTTCCATAATTCACTTCATATAGGCTATGAACCCCTACTATGCCTTCTTCAGCCCTTATATTACTCTCCCCACATGGCCAAGTTATTTAGACAAATCACTCAAAATTGTCCTTTGTGTACTCATTGCTTCAATAAAGGTGGCCTCCAAGTTTGGTCCTTTCCCACCCTCCAGGCCAGAGGATACACTATTGGCCAGGATTGGCAAATTGACTTTACTCACATTCCTCCCCACAAAAGGACACACTATCTTCTAACCTTAGTAGATACCTTTTTAGGTTGGGTTGAGGCTTTTCCCTGCACTTCAGAGGATGATACAGCAGTAATGCATGCTCTCACCTCAGAAATCATCCCTCATTTTGGCTTGCTCACCAGCCTCCAGTCTGATAATGGCCTGGCATTCATTTCCCAGATTACACAACTCACAGCACAGGCCTTACATATCAAATGGGACTTACATATACCATATCGGCCTCCATCATCAGGCAAAGTAGAAAAAGCCAATCATCTCGTAGAAGCACACCTCACCAAGCTGTCCATGGAACTTCACCTCCATTGGACCCAACTTCTCCCTCCAGCACTCACTCACTTGTGAGCTGCCCCCAACAAACCCACTGGCCTCAGCATCTTCAAACTTAGGTATGGTAGACCCTTCATTCTGACACCTCTCCCTGCCAGCTCATCACCTTTAGGCCAGTATCTCCCTACTCATTCACTCATTAGGGATCTTCTTCAGGAACAGGCTAACCTTCTATTACCTCACCCTTTCCCCACCACCCCCTCAGACTTTAAACTGAGCCCGGGACAGCAAGTGTATATTAAAACCCGAATGCCAAAGCCTCTCTCACCATGTTGGGAAGGGCCTTATACAGTACATCTCACCACCTCCACAGCAGTAAAGGTACTAGGAAAGGCCCCTTGGTATCACTTATCCTTGGTAAAACGAGGACCTGAGACTTTACCCAAAGAATCTGTTAACACCAAGCCAGAGGGTTCCCTCTGCTCAACCCCCAACCAAACATCTCCTTACACTTCATCCACTTTAGGACCCACAAAATTGAAAATCTCCAGGACCTCCACTCTTCCCCCAATCCCAGAAGAAGGATGATCTTTCCCACAGCGATTATCCTCCCGCACTTGCAGGCCTGCTTCACGTCCTTCACACAGGAGCTGCTCCAAGACTGGTCCTGACCCACCACCTCCAGTGTTGAAGACATCCTTGAGTGGGTAACTGAATTAGCCTGGCTGGATGCCTCTGTGATTACACCCCCAAAGAGGTTACCCTCTACTCCTTTTTCCTACTATGCACCCTTTTAACCTCTCAGCCCCTGAACACTTGCCTTTTCTCTTCCTCTTGTTTCTTTTCCTAACAGAGACATATGCCACACCCTGTTCACAATGTATAACCAAGGTCTTGGTGGGTGAAAGGACACTTTCCAACCTCCTGGATATGCCACCCAGAATCTTTGGGGGAACCCTGCAGGACACATTCACATTCCTGACATACATTCCCACAACATGCTATGGCCAGACAACTGCCACATCATGTTCTTATGGGGGTAAAAACTACAGGATAGCTCTTTCCAAAGGGGATTCTGCTGTAGTCCAGTGCCCCCCCCCAACAAAACATTTCTGCTTCACCCAAACCACTCACCCAGGCTATAGTGATGGGGGAGGACTTCAAGACAAAACATGTCAGACCCCTAACCACGATGGGACTTATCTTTCTTCTTGATCCCTGCCTCTTTTGGTGTTTCTCTAATTTCTTACAAGAATGTATACAGGTTTTCACCAACCAAAAGGTCACTGAATTGTTCCTGGGAGGAGAATATCAGCCCCTGAGAACCATCAACCCTTTCACAGTAGAATACAGCCTCCTCACATGAAACCAATACCCTGCCACCTAATTGTTTTATTTTTTTTCATATCTTCACCAACCTCCAGCAGGAAGTAGCTTCAGAAGAATGGGACCTCCACCTCTTCTCCCCATACTTAAAATGTGGGAATGATAGATCTTGAACATAACCAGCACCATTTTAGGCAAGGCCAAGCACAAAATGGCCACCAACCTCTCCCCCCTTCCCTTTATGAGAAGTCTCCTGACTTCAGTGAAATAGAAACCCTTTTGCTTCCACACGGGTGCAATGCCCCTCCCTCACAATGCCCCTCCTTGACTGTTTCAGCCAACCCTTGGCGCCCAACAGTCCATATAAGCTCTCCTATCCTGATGACGGTTTCTGCCATCCTTTTGAGCACAGCCCAGCAGATTCTTTTCCTCTAATAAAGCTTGATTGGTACCTAGCATTTTGGCTCACTTTTTTTCAGTGTATATATATACTATATTTCTGTTATCTAGGTCTCTGTCAATGGACATTTGGGTTGGTTCCATATCCTGGCTGTTGTAAATGGAGCTGTGATGAATATGGGAGTGCAAACATCCCTTTCATATTATGATTTCCATTCCTTTGCATATGTACCCAGTAGTAGGATTGCTGGATCATATGGTAGACCTATCTGTAGTTGTTTGAGAAACCTTCATACTGTTTTCTATAACAACTGTACTAATTTACAATCCCATCAAAAGTATAGAAGTGTTCACCTTTCTCCAAATCCTAGCCAGCATTTGCTGTCTGTAGTCTTTGATAGTAGCCAGTCTAATTGGTGTGAAATGATATCTCAATGTGTTTTTATTTTTTATTTTTTTAATTATCATTGTACAATGTAGTTGATTTTTGTGGCTCTTTACCAATTCCTCCCTTTCCCCCTTCCTTCTCCTCCTTACCCCTTCCCCTTCTCTCTCTGTCTCCCCCTTCCCCTTCCCTCTTCCTCAACATCATATTTGTTCTATCATCAGAAGATGGAAAGATATCCCATGCTCTTGGATTTGAAAAAATAACATTGTGAAAATGTCCATATTACCCAAAGTGATCTATAGATTCAATGCATTCCCCATCAAAATACCAATAACATTCTTTACAGAAATAGAAAAAACAATCCTAACATTCATATTGAACAACAAAAGACCCTGAATAGCCAAAGCAATTTTGAGCACAAAAAAATAAAGCTGGAGGCATAACACTACCTGACATTAAACTATACTACAAAGCTATATCAACCAAAACAGCTTGGTACTGGCATAAAAACAGACACACAGGCCAATGGAACAGAATAGAGAACTCAGAAATCAGCCCATACACCTACAGTCATCTGGTCTTTGACAAAGGCACCAAGAACATACACTGGGGAAATGACAGCTTCTTCAATAAATGGTTCTGGGAAAATTGGACATCCATATGTAGAAGAATGAAACTAGACCCATACCTCTCAAAATACACCAAAGTCAACTCAAAATGGATTAAAGAATTAAATATACATCCCGAAACTATAAAACTCCTAAAAGAAAACATAAGGGAAACACTTCTGGAAGTAGGACTGGGCATAGTCTTTACGAATATGATCCCCAAAGCACAGGGAACCAATGGAAAAATGAATGGGATTATATCAAACTAAAAAGCTCTGCACAGCAAAAGAAACAATTAGCAGAGTGAAAAGACAATGACATAGTGAGAGAAAATATTTGCAAAATATGCATCTGTCAATAGGGTCTTGATTTGCATTTCCCTGATGATTAATGATGCTGAGCATTTTTCAGTACCTGTTGGCCGTGTGTACATCTTCCTTTGAAAAATGTCTATTCAGCTTCTTTCCTATTTTTTAATTGGATTGTTTTTCTTTTTATTGTGAAGTTATTTGAGCTCCTTATATATTCTGGATATCAATCCCTTATTGGGTGTATAGCTTGCAAGTACTTTCTCCCATTCTGTAAGTTGAAATTTCACTCTGTTGATTGTTTCCTTAGCCAGGCAGAAGGTTTTTAGTTTAGTATAATTCTATTTGTTTATTTTATTAGTCTGTTGCTTGTGCTTTTGAGGTCTTATTGAAAAAGTCTTTGCCCAGTCCTACATACTGAACTGTTTCTCTGATGATTTCATTTATTAGTTTTATAGTTTCAGGTCTTATACATAAGTCTTTAATCCATTTTGAGTGGATTTTTGTATATGGTGACAGGTGTACATCTAGTTAAATTCTTCTGTATATGTATGTCTAATTTTCCTAGCACAAATTATTGAGGAGGCAGTCTTTTCCCCAATATATGTTCTTGTTGACATCATCAACAAGGTCAGTTGGCTGTATGTATGTGGGTTGGTTTCTGGGTTCTCTATTCTGTTCCATTGGCCCAAGTGTCTATTTTTATGCCAGTACCATGCATTTTGGTTACTACAGCTTTGTAGAGTAATTTGAAGTCATGTAGTGTTATGCCTCTGGATTTATTTTTTGCTCAATTTCTTTGGCCGTTCTGGGTCTTTTGTTGTTCCATATGGATGTTAGGATAGGGTTTTTTTTCTATTTATGCAAAGATTGTCATTGGTAGTTTGATGAAGATTACACTGAATCTGTAAATTGCTTGGGGTAGTATGGATATTTTCACTATGTTAATTCTTCCAATCCAAGAGCATGGAATGCCTTTCCATCTTTTTTGTCCTCTTTAATTTTTTTCAGTAATGAATTGTAGTGCTCACTGTAGAGATCTTTCACCTCCTTCATTAAATTGATTCTTAGTTATTATTATTTTTTTTTTTTTTGGTGACTGTTGTAAATGAGCTTGCTTTCTTCATTCCTTTTTCTGCTAGTTTGTTATTGGAGTACTTAAAAACCTGCTGATTTGGGGGTAATGATTTCATGTCTTGAAACACTACTGAATTTTTTTATCAGCTGTTAGACTTTTTTGGTAAGGTCTTTAAGTTTTTCTATATATAGGATCATGTCATCTGCAAACAGGGACAGGTTGACTTTGTCTTTTCCAATCTGGATGCCTTTAATTTCTTTCTCTTGCCTGAATTCTCTGGCTAGTATTTCCAATTCTATGTCAGATAGGAGTGGTGAGAGTGGGCATCTTTGTCTTGTTTCTGTTCTTAAAGGAAAATCTTTTAGCTTTTCCCCTTTCAGGATGATATTGGCAGTGGGTTTGTTGAATATGGCTATTATTGTGCAGAGATACTTTTCTTATATAACTTATTTGCTGAAAGCCTTTACCATGAAGCGATTTTGAATTTTGTGAAGTGATTTTTGTGCATCTATTGGAACCATCCTTGCTTCCCTGGGATGAATCTTACTTGATCATGGTGTATACTTTTATTGATGTGTTGCTGTATTCTTATTATTAACACTTTGTTGAGGATGTTTGCATCTGTGTTCATCAGAGATATTGGTTTGTAGTGTTTTTTGTTTGTTTTTATATCTTTGTCTGGTTATGTTATCAGGGTCATGCTGGTCTCATAGAATTAGTTTGGGAGAATTGCCTCTGTTCCAATTTTTTGAAATAGTTTGAAGAGAATTGGTATTAATTTCTCTTTAAAGGTTTGGTATAATTCAGCAGTAAGGACACCCAGTCCTGGCATTTTCTTTGTTGGAAGATTGCTGATTACTGCTTCAATCTCATTGCTTGTTATTGGTTTGTTCTGGTTTTCTGTGTCTTCTTGGTTTAGTCTTGTTAGTTTGTATGTGTCCACAAATTTATCCATTTCCTCCAGGTTTTCAAATTTGTTTGTGTGTGGTTGTTTATAATAGTCTCTACTGGTTAATTGTATTTCTGTGGCATCAGTTGTAGTGTCCCCTTTTTCATTTCTTTCCTTTTTTTTTTTTTTTTTTTAACCCATTTACAAATTCCTCACTTTCCCCCCTCCCTCTTCCCCTTTGCCATCCCTGGCAACCTTCGTTTTGTTCTCTTCTCTTAAAAAGTTTAAAGTGTCCCCTTTTTCATTTCTTTCCTTTTTTTTTTTTTTTTTTGTAACCCATTTACAAATTCCTCACTTTCCCCCCTCCCTCTTCCCCTTTGCCATCCCTGGCAACCTTCGTTTTGTTCTCTTCTCTTAAAAAGTTTAACATATTATTGTGATTGTTGTATCTTTTTTCCTTTTATTTTATTTTTTATTAAATCTTACATATAATGAAGACATGTGGTATTTCTCCTTCTTTGCCTGGCTTATTTCACTTAATGTAATTTTCTCTAAATTCATCCACATTGCTGTGAATGTATTTTATTTCTTATGAAAGAGTAGTATTCCATTGTATAAATATACCACATTTTCCTTATCCACTCATCCAATTGTGGGCATTTAGGTTGATTCCAACTTTTGGCTATTGTGAATAGAACTGCAATAAAAATGGAGGTACAGGTGTCCTTTTGACATGACGATTTCCATTCATTTGGGTATAAATCCAGCAGTGTGATTGCTGGGTTGTATGGCAGTTGTTTGAGGAAACTCCCTTTTCCATAATGGCTACACCATTTTATAGTTCCACAAGCAGTGTAGGAGGGTTCTCCTTTCTCTACATCCTCACCAGCATCTGTGATTCTCTGTCTTTTTGATGATAGCCAGTATAACTGGAGTGAGGTGATATCTCAATGTGGTTTTTATTTGCATTTCCCAGATTAAACTAGACCTATACCTCTTGCCATATACCAAAAACTACTCAAAACAGATTAAAGAATTAAATATATGTCCCAAGACAAACAAACAAAAACTACTAAAGGAAAACAGGAAAAACACTTCAGAAAGTAGGACTGGGCATACATTTTATGAGCAAAACACCCAAAGTACAGGCAATGAAAGGAAAAATAAACAAATGAGGTTATATCAAACAAAACATTTCTGTGCAGCATGAGAAACAATGTCTGAAATGGACAACTAATAGAGTGGGAGAAAATATTTGCAAAGTATGCATCCAACAAAGGATTAATATCCAGAATATACAAGGAACTCAAACAAATTTACAGTGGAAAAGCAAGTAACCCAATTCAAAAAAATGGTCAAAGGAGTTGAGGAAGAATTTCTCAAAGGAAGATATATAAATGGCCAACAAACACTTTTAAAATGTTCCTTTTTCATTTCTGATTTTTGTTGTTTGGGTCTTCTCTATTCTTTTTGCAGTTAGCCTAACTAATGATTTGTCTGTTCTATTTATTTTCTCAAAAAACCCCAACTTTTTGTTTATTGATCTTTTGTATCACTTTTTAGGTCTCTTTCATTTAGTTCTGCTCTGATCTTAATCATTTCTTTTCAACTACTAATTTTGAGATTGGATTGTTCTTGATTTTCTAGTTCTTTGAGGTGTTATGTTAGGTTGTTTATTTATAATCTTTTTGCTCATATGATGTAAGGGCTTGTTGCAATAAACTTCCCTCTTAGTACTGTTTTTGCACTATCCCACATATTTTGGTATGATTTGTTTTATTTTCATTAGTTTGAAGAGATTTTTTTGATTTCCTGTTTAATTTCTTCTTTGACCCATAGGTCATTTGCGAGCTTGTTGTTTAATTTCCATGTATTTGTAGACTTTCCAGAGTTTTGCCTGTTATTGATTTCCAGTTTTGATCCATTGTAGCTTAAAAAGATACTTGAAATGATGATATCTTTTTTTTTTTAATTTGCTGAACATGAATTTATAATCTAACATGTGGTCTCTTCTGGAATATGTTCTATATGCTAATAAGAATGTACATTCTATATTGGGCTGATGTAATCTTCTGTACACATCTGCCAGGTCCAATTGGTCTAAAGCATAGTTTCAACCATGTGTTTCTCTGTTTAATTGTTGCCTTGATGATCTGTCCAAAGCTGAGAGAGGAATGTGCAAGTTCCTCATTATTATCGTATTGGGATTTCTCTTTCTTTAGGTTTAATAGCATTTGCTTTGTATATCTGCGTGCTCCACTGTTGGTTGCATGTATATTTATGATTGTTATGTCTTCTTGCTTGGTTGATTCTTTATCATTGCATAGTGGCATTCCTTCTCTCTTTTTATAGTTTTTGCTTTCACATCTATTTTATCCACTATTAAAATAGTGGTATATCATTTTCTATCCCTTCACTTTTAGTCTGTGTGTGTCTTTACTTGGTGAGGTAAGTCATTCGTAGAAATCATGTAGTTGGTTCTAGTTTTTTGATCCAATTCATCAGTCTGTGACTTTTGAGTGGGGAGTTTAATCCATTTACATTAAGGGTTGTTATTGAGAGGTGTTGCCTTTTTCCTGGCATTTTATGGCATTTTGCTTAGGTATTTTAAATATCTTTAGTTCCTTTTTCTCCTTTGATTATTGGTCTTCAATGCTTCTTGGGTTTTTTTGAGGTGGTAAGATTTAGTTTCTTTTATCTTTCTCATTTGTATTTTTGTTTTACTAGTGAGTTTTATCCGTGTGTATTTGTGGTAATGATTATTGTTTTTCAGATTTCAGATGCAAGACTCCCTTGAGAATTTCTTGCAGGACTTGTCATGTAGTGATGAACTCCCACAGTTTTTATTTGTCTGAAAATACACTAAGTTTTCCTTATTTATGAAGGATACCCTTGCTCGGTAAATTATTCTTGGGTGGCAATTTTTGTCTTTTAGTATTTTGAATATATCATCTCATTTTCTTCTAGCCTGTCAAGTTTCAGTTGAGAAGTTTGCTGTTAGTCTGATAGGGACTCACTTATAGGGGACTCCATACTTTTCTCTTGCTGCTTTTTCAATTCTCCCTTTATCTTTGAGGTTTGCCAGTTTGAATATCATGTGTCTTGGAGAGGATCTTTCTGGATTGAATCTGTTTGGGGATCTTTGAGCTTCCTATATCTGTAAGTTGTGTCTCTCCCTATACCTGGGAAGTTTTCCATTATTATTTCATTGAGTAGGTTTTTAATGCCTTTTCCTTTCTTCTCCCCTTCTGAAATGCCCATGATTAGGATGTTTTTGGTTTAGTGTTGCCTGCTAACTCTCTTAGAATTTGTTTTTTAATTTTTTTCTTTTCTTTTTTTTTTTGGTCTGTCTGGGTTATTTCAAGAAAGCTGTCTTTAAGTTCAGAAATTCTTTCTTCTTGATCTAATCTGTTGCTTAAGCTCTCCGATGTGTTTTTTATTTCATTCCCAGGAATTCTGCTACATTCTTTTCTAAGGTATTAATCTCTTTGTAAATTTTCTCCTTCACATCCTGGATATTTATTTTCATTTCGTTATGGTGTCTAACTGAGTCTTCTCTTATCTCATTGATTTCCCTTAAGATTATTACTTGGAATTTCTTCTCAGTCATTTTGAGGGTTTCCTGATCTATGGGGTCTTGTACTTGAGAATTACTGTATTCCTTTGGTGGTGTCATATTTTCTTGTTTTATATATATTCCTTGTAACTCTTTGTTGATGCATGGTCATCTGGAAGAGCAGCTGTTTCTTCTATTATGCTAGAATGGGCTTTGAGCAGAAAGATTTTGTCCTCTTTTTCCAGGTTCCTCTCGTGACTCTACCTGTGTCAATGCAGTCAAGTGTCTGGTGGGCTGCCTGCATGATGGCCATGGCTGTTACTGTGATGTCAAGCCATCCTTGCAGTGGCAGAATCTGTGGTTGTGGTTGTGGCTGTGGTGGACCACCTACAGAGAAGCAGTGTTTGTGTTGTGCCCCTGCCTTCTGTTCATTCTGGGGGCTGCCCACAGCTTCTGCCTGGGTATCCAGTCATGCTTCTGCCTTGTTTTGGGGCCAGGGCAGTGTGCCCACAGTTTCAGCCTGAGTCCTTGGCAGCACTCTTGCCTTCCCTCTGGGCAGAAAAGTGTACTCATGTCTTCTGCCTGAGTCTCCAGTCACACACTTGCCTCTGTTTGGGCTGGGAGAGTGTCCATAGCCTCTTCATGGGTCTCAGGTTGTGGTCAGCCTCCTGCCTTCTGTTCAGGTGGAGGAGGGTGTCCACAGCTTCTGTCTGGGTCCCTGGTTGTATAGTGTTCTTCCCTTCTCAAGTTTTCTGTTTTTGATGTTACACTTGGTATCTTTTTATGATTTGTGTTCCTTAACAAATTATAGTGGCTGCACTTGTTTTTAATAGTTTTCTATTTTGGCCTTTATACTAGAGATATAATTGATTTACCCTTCACTATTACAGTATTCAAGTGTTTTGGATTTGATATTACTTACTTATACTTTTTATAAGTGACTTTTATACTTTCATCTGATTTTATGTTACTACTTAGCATCTCCTAACTTCAGCTTGAAGACCTTCATTTAGTATTTTTTATAATGCAAGTCTAGTACTGATAAAGTCTCTCAGCTTTAGTTTGTCTGAGAAAGTCTTTATCAGCTCTTCGTTTTTGAAACACAGGGTTGCTGAGTATAGTATTCTTCCTTGGCAGTCCTTTTTTTCTTTTATTTTTTTTCAAGATTGTGAATAGAAACGTTGCAAGCCAGAAGAGAGTGGGATAACATATTCAAAATAGTCTATGGGAGTTTTCTTGTCCATGGCATATTTGGTGTTTAATGGGGTTTTTTTTATCTGCCTTTCTAATTTCTTCTCCACGTTTGGGTACTTTCTGTTATTATTTCTTTGAATGTGCTTTCTTTCCCTCTTTTTATTCTTCTTCTGGCATGGTGATTTTGCATTAGTTCTTTCACTTGATGGTGTCCTAGATGCTTCCCAAACTATCTCCACTCTTTTTCTTTTTTACTTGCTCTTTTTTTCTCCTTTCTCATTCTTTATTTTCTTTCATTTTTTTCTTCCTCCTCACATTGGATGATTCCCAGTGATCTGTCATCAAGTTAACTGATTCTTTCATCTGCTTAATGAAGTCTGTTGTTGAAACCCGTCTATTTTTCAGTTGCATTATTCCATTCTTCAGATCTGTGATTTCTGTTTGGTACTCTTTTATACTTTTTAACTACTTGTTGAAATTCTTAGCTTGTTCTTCCTTTGCTTTCTTGACTTCTGTGAACATCTTCATGATCATTATTTTGAATTTCCTGTTAAGTAAATCACAAAACTTCACTTCATTTGGTTTGGATTCTGGAGATTGATCTTGTCTTTTTTTTTTTTTTTCCTTTTTGTTTGGAGTATATTCTTCTGTTTCTTCATGTTTCTTGATTCTCTGTGTTGGTTTCTGTGCATTGTATAAGATAGCTACCTCTCCCAGTCTTGTTTCACTAGCCTTGAAATGAAGTTTTTCACCAGTCTGGCTGGTGTCTCTCTAACCTTTGTGTTTTTCCAGACAGTTACCTCTGGTTTTAGTGGCTCCTCAGAACTTGAATCTAAGGCCCTGGAGGGAAGTATCCACAGGCCCGGAAGGCACCATGGTGAGCCCAGCCCTTTACAGGACTGGAGGATCAGTCTACAGCCACAGAAAGCCATAACAGGAGCTAAGGTGGTATATATAGCCACCACCACACCTACTGTCACACCAATTATGGTTCACCACAACAGTAACAGCCAGGGCCACTCTACAGGCAACTCTACTCATATGAGAAGAGTCACCAGCAGAGCCTTCAAATAGAGGAGGAAATCTTTATCCTCATTGCCAACCTCAGAGTAATAGAAGTAAGTAAGTCCTCTACCAGATGGCCAAACATCAACAAAAAAAATACCAGAACTATAAGCAAACAAGAAGATATGACACCACCAAAGGAATACAGTAATGCTCAAATTCCAGACCCCTTAGAACAGGGAATCCTTGCAATGTCTGAAAAGGAATTCTGAGCAATGATCTTAAGAAAACTCAAAGAGATAAAAGAAGACTCAATTAGAGAACACAATGAAACAAGAAAAAATATTCAGAATATGAAGGAGGAAATTTACAAAGAGATTAAAAGCTTAAAAAAGAGTGTGGCAGAACTCCTAGAAATGAAAGATTCACTCAATGAAATCAAAAACACAACAGAGCTTGAGCAGCAGGCTAGAGCAAGCAGAAGGAAGAATTTCAGATATTGAAGATGGTCTTTTTGAAATAACTAAGGCAGACAAAAAATGGAAAAAATAATTTAAAATAATAAGGAAAATCTAAGAGAGATAGCAGACAACCTCAAGCACTCTAACATCTGAATTGTGGGTATTCCAGAAAGGGAGGAGAAAGGAAAAGGTATTGAAAACCTATTCAAGGAAATAATGACAGAAAACTCCCAGGTGTAGGGAGAGATGCAGACCTTCAGATTCAGGAAGCTCAAAGGTCCCCAAGCAGATTCAATCCAAAAAGATTCCCTCTCAGACACAGTATAGTCAAATTTGCAAAGCTCAAAGACAAAGAGAATTTTCAGCAAGAGAAAAGCATCAAGCCACCTGTAAGGGAACCCACATCAGACTAACAGCAGACTTCTCAATTGAAATCTCATTGGCTAGAAAAAAGTCTAATGATATATTCAAAATACTAAAAGAAAATAATTGCCAGCCAAGAATTCTTTACCCAGCAAGGGTTACCTTCAGAAATGAGGGTGAAATGTGTATTTTCCAGACAATCAAAAATTGTGGGAGTTCAACCCAACATGACCAGCCCTGCAAGAAATTCTCAAGGGAGTCCCACATCTGGGATCTGAATAATGATCACTATCACGGATACAGAAGAAAGAGCAAAACCTGCCATTAAAACAAAAATGCCAGCAAGAAAGAGAAAGTAGCTAAATCATGCCACATCAAATTTCCAACTAACATTGAAGAAGATACATAAAGGGGGAAGTAATGATCAAAATATACTTAAAACATCTAAAAAAAAGCAATTAAATGACATGAATTAAACAATACCTATCAAAAACTATTCTAAATGTGAATGGATTAAATACCATATTCAAAAGACACAGACTGACTGATTGGATTAAAAAGCTAGAACCAAGTATATGCTGTCTTCAAGAGACCCACTTCACCTGTAGAAACACACACAGAGTAAAAGTGAAGGGATGGGAAAAGATATACCATGTAAATGAAAACCAAAAATGAGCAGGAGTAGCTATTCTTATATCAGATAAAGTAGACTTTAAACCAAAAATCATAAAAATAGACAATGAAGGCCACTACATAATGATACAAGTATCTATCCAGCTACAAGACATAATAATCATAAATATGTATGCATCCAATCCTAGATCACCCAGATATATAATGCAAATGCTCTTAGACCTAAAGAAAGAAATAGGCCCTAATACATAAATAGTGGGTTACCTGAACACCCCTCTCTCCGTATGGGACAGATCTTCCAGGCAAAAAATTGACAAAGAGACACAATGTCAGTCTGGATCACAGATCCCTCTACCCTGTGCAGGTCCTGAGTCAGGTAAATGAAAGAAAAACCAAGTAGCTACCAGCAAAGTGGACCTGCTTTATTCTTCAGACACGAGCTCCACTGACCAGTGGTTCAGAGCCAAAAAGTATACAATAGTGGCAACAAGCCAAGGGGTACACAGGCACACATGTGCACTAACTGTACTCTTATGTAACTTTTTTACAAAGGATGTGCTGAATCAGATCCAGCCAGATATGAGGCAAGAGGTTTGGACAAAATCAACTCCACTTTCCTCACACTCCACCCTTTCAGGGTCTCTTCCCTTACAATCTATGCATTTGTAATCTTCCACAATGTTTCCTTGGTGAGGATGGCTGACCCTTGCATCCATATAACCTCTGTAGTTATTATGTGTTCAATACACCTTGAGGTTTGTCCCTGTAGCTCTATCCTTTCAACTGTTAGCTAAGAAAACCCCATCCATACACATGTCCAGTCAGCAGTTGTCATTGGGGTGATTTTCCACAGGAATCCTGTAGCCACACTGGTAGGAAACTTGGTGCATATTCAGCAAGCTGACACATTGGACACTTGAACATATGTTTGTGTCCAGTCGACTCTGGTGCCTGCAGTCACAATACTATGTGTGAAAAGACAAAAAAGTTATTGGCACCAATATAGGGAGTTCTTACCATCCTGGAAAGAAGGGTTGCAGGAACAGGTGCTGCAGCTCTATGCAACAGAACCTCCACTAGAGAGGGCCCACCCTTGTGGGGTCTCTCATTAAAGATCCTGACTTGGCCATAGGTGATGTATCCACCCCTTCAGGGAGGGGGGTTGGGTGGATAGCCTTTTTCAGAAGACCATTGTACAATTCAATCATTCCTACTGTCTGGGGATGATCCAGCACACGTAACTTCCACTAAATGGACAACTTCTGTACTTCATGTCCAGTAAAGTGAATTCCATTATCACTCTCTATTACCAGGGGTGAACTGTACATGGCCATAAGGCTATTCAACACCTTAATAGTGCTTACCTGGTCTGGGGCCTTAATAGTCCATACAAACAGAAGACCAGTAGCCATAGCAATGGCTGTGAAGATAGACCTGTAGTTCTCTGACTTTGGCAGTGAGCCCACAAGATACACCAGCCACCATGTTAGGAGTGTCCTCCTCTTGGGTTTTCTGCCTCTCTGCATGCAGCACCTGGTGGGCCATCAAGAGTACATCTGCCCATCAGGGACATTCTTTCTCGGGTTTATGTGGCACCCAGTGAGCCATCAACCACACTGTCTTTCAGCCAGCATGCTGCATTCTCAGGTTTATGTGGCACCCAGTGGGCCATCGACTACACAGTCTTGCAGCCAGCATGCTGCATTCTGCAATGTAGCCACCCAGCTACATCAGCAGCTGGAGCTCTCTCCAGCTATCTTACAGTGCATCAGCTTCATCATTACCTGGACTGGCTAAGGGGAAATGTCCTGTGACATGGAAAAGACTTAATTTTTTTCCATGTCCTAATTCCCGTAACTCTTGCCACATGGCTTGTCCCCACAGGGGTCAGTGACCTGCCAGCCACCACTGATATTTTGAAGTACATATCCAAAGGGTAACACCCTTATATACAGACTATTCATATTGTTCCAAATGACCTAGAAGCATTGGAGCCACCTTGGTTAAATCTGCAAGAGAATCAGAGGTTAGTAAGACATCATCTATGTAATAAAACATTGTAACCATGCTGGGCCTAGTCCACCTGGCTAGGTCCCCAGCCACTAAACCATGACAGATGGTTGGGCTACGCAGGTAGACTTGGGGCAACACTTGAAAAGTCCAGTGCCTTCCCTCCCAGGCGAAGGCAAATTGATCTTGGCTATAAACCAAGATCAGGATAGAGAAAAAAGCATTTGTAAGGTTCAGTACATAATCATAAGTCCCTAGCTGAGTCATCAGCTGATCCGTCAAGTAATGAACTGAAGGCACAGCCATGTGAAAAGAGGTACTACTTTGTTCAGTTTCCAATAGTCCACAGTCACCCTCCAGGTGCCATCAGGTATCTTCATTGGCCATACCGGGGTGTTAAAGGGACTGTGTGTGGGATGAATGATGCCAACTTTTCTAGCTCCAATATAGTGGCACCTATCTCTGCACATCCTCCCAGCAAGCCATACTGTTTCACACTGACCACACACCTTGGCTTGCGTAACACCTGTGGGTCATGCTTGACATGTCCCCACAGCACAGGCTTTACTGTCTGTATCTGCAGCTGGAATTCTCCAACCATTGTTTGCAGGTGTAACCCTTAAAGCACATTTATACCCAAGATGTATTTGGATGCAGGAGATGCATACACAATATATACACAAGAGGGCAATCGTTCAATGCTCAGCAACAAGGACACAGCTTTGACTGTAATAGTCTGTTCTCCATAAACATCAACATTCACTGTGGCCCCTGGAAACTTATCTGGGTTGCCATGTATCAAGCTACAGTCTGTACCAGTGTCCACCAACACTAACATACACTGTACATTTGTCTCAGACCAATGTATTATCAGTTCAACATGAGGCCTCTGGTCCTTGTCTGCCCCCAAAAGATGAGCACCTGGTCCCTAGCCAAAAGAGAACAGTCCTTCTGCCTCTGTGTACATAGCCATAAAATCCTTCAAATACACTGGGCATAACTTGCCACCTGTTTCCGGATATTTAGTGAAACACTACTCTGGACGCGATTGTTGCCACAAGGCAAACACAACTGCATTTGGCTGCTGGTCGATTTTCTCTCTGTCAACTGCCATAAGCAAGTCAAACCACATCTGCATATGGCTGATCTTGCTTGGCCCCTTCAGGGTAAAATCCCGAGCATTTCTTGGGGATTTAGTCTTCACCACCTTTTGGACCCTCTTTACTTGTCTCCTCCCCTCTGCCTCGGCCAGACTGGTCATCATGGTCATTACTTCATGTATAGGACGACCAACTGATGGCCAGTATGGCTATCAGTGACCCAAAGGATGTCAATGGAGCATTTTGCAGCAACACATCTCTCATGCTGCTGGTAAAACATTCGTCATCTGGGCCATGGGTGTTTACATTCAACATGGACTGTCTCATCCTCAGCTCCCAAATTATTTGAAATAGCTCAGCATACATTTTCCACCTACTCACAGTTTCACGCAGTTCTCCAGCATTTGTCCACATGGTCCAGATGGCTGCATTCACCTGTTCCATCAAGGAGTGGTTATCCTGTCCCAGTGCATATCTGTGGCTATTCTCTAACCGCTGCCACAGGGATGGGTGTGTGGTAATGGAAGCCAACTTTTCCATCTCCTCACCAGAGCACATTATGCCATCCACCCCTAGGTCCCACAGCCATAAAAGCCAAGCAGCTAGGGGTTTGCCTTGTTTCTGGCAAAACTGTTTCCCCAGCTCCACCAACTCAGCTTGAGTGTAGGGGACATAGGTAATAAACTGGGTCACATGTGGATTGTCTACCGGTTGCCTGACTTGTCCTATGGGCTGTTCATACTTCAGTTCCTGATGCACAACATGTCATGCCAGTGGATGCACAGTCTCCCCCAACTCACCATCAGGTTTGTCATTGTCCCTGGTGTTGAAAGCAGGAGTGACTGTTGCTGTACTTCAGCCTCCAAAACGAGTACCTGTGTTTCCAACAAGTCCGTTTTCTGCTGCAAATCTTGAAGCGACGCTGCTTCATGGAGTGCCTGATCCATGTTGACTCATAGTACAGTGAGCAACAGCCAGAACCCAGTCAACAGGAAAGCAGCCGCCAGGTACCACATACACCAGGGTATCCACATTTCCTCCCCCTCCCGAGGGGCTAGTGGCTCCTCTATCTGCTTGGAATCCTGATGACAACTATGCCAATTGTCAGGCTGGATCACAGATCCCTCTATGCTGTCTTGTGCAGGTCCTGAGTCAGGTAAGTGAAAGAAATACTGAGTATCTTCTAGCAAAGTGGACATGCTTTATTCTTCAGACACAAGCTCTGCCAACCAGCAGTTCAGAGCCACTGCCTTTCTCACAGAAAGTACACAATAGCAGCAATGAGCCAAGGGGTTATGGGCATGCATGCGCACTAACTCTACTCTTACATAACTTGTTAACGAAGGAAGTGAGGAATCATACCCAGCCAGACGTGAGGTGAGAGGACCTCACTAAACCAACTTCACTTTTCTCACACACAAGATTTGAACTACACCTTAGACCAACTGGACCTGGCAGATATATTTTACCCGACAACTAAAGAATATAATTTCTTCTCATCAGCACATGGAACATTCCCCAGGATAGACCACATATTACGTCACAAATCTAGTCTCAGCAAATTTTTAAAAATTGAAATCATTCCAAGTATCTTTTCGGATCACAATGTACTGAAACTGAAAATCAATAACAAGCAAAACCTTGGAAACTATACAAATACGTGGAAACTAAACAATAGGCTCCTGAATGACCAGATCACAATGGATTGAAACTGGAAATTAATAACAAACAAAATTCCATTTGCATTACTATTCAAGTGTATGTAAACTGAACAACACACAACTGAATGACTTATGGATCCAAGAAGAAATTAAACAAGAAATCAAAAAATTTCTTGAAACTAATGAAAATAAAGATACATCATGCCAAAACCCGTGGGATACTGCAAAAGCAGTACTAAGAGGAAAATTTATTGCAATAAATGCTTACGTCAGAAGAATGGAAAGACTTCAAATAAACGAACTAACACTACACCTCAAAGAACTAGGAAAACAACAATTCCTTCCTAAAAGTGGTAGGTGGAAAGAAATAATTAAGATTGGAGCAGAGCTAAATGAAATAGAGACCCAAAAAATGATACAAAAGATCAATGAAATGAAAAATAGTTTTTTTTTGAGAAAATAAATAAAATAGACAAAACATCAGCGAGGTTAAAAATAACGAGAGAAGACCCAAGTAACAAAAATCAAAAATGGAAAGGGGGCCATTACAACTGATATCACAGAAATATGAAGAATCATAGAAACTATTATAAACAACTGTAGGACAACAAATATGAAAACCTAGAAGACATGGATAAGTTTCTAGACACATACAAGCTACCCAGACTGAACCAAGAAGAGGTGGAAAGCCTGAACAGACCAATAACAAGCAGCGAGATTGAAGTGGTAATCAGTAAACTTCCAACCAAGAAAAGCCCAGGTCCAAATGGCTTTACAGCTTAATTCTAACAAACCTTTAAAGAGGAATTAATACCAATTCTCCTCAAACTATTCCAGTTTTTTATATTCTTTTTGAAGTCTTCTCCTATACTGATTTTCTGTCCATTACTAAGCGTTGGGTACTGAATTTCCTCACAATTATTGTAGAGGTGTCTATTTCACACTTCAGTGCTGTCTATACTTCATGTATTTTGGAGTTGTGATATTTTATGGATATATGCTTATAATTTTTATATTTTCTTGGAGAATTAACAATTTTACAAACATACAATTTCCCTTTTTGCCACCTGTAACAGTTCTTCACTAAAGTCTATTTTCTCTGATAACATTGTAGACACACTCTAGCTCTCCTTCGATTATAATTTTTATGGATTTTTTTCCCTTTCAGTTTTAACTTACGTGTACTTAGATCTAAATTTCATGTCTTGTAGACAGCATTTTTTAGGTTTATAATTTTTGTGTGTTTGGTTTTTGTCCATCCTGAAAATCTTTGTATTGTGATTGGGAGTTTCTATTTACTTCTAGAAGAAGACCACTTTTCCCACCTTATTTTTTCTGTGTGTTTTACAGCTTTTTTGTTTTTCATTTCCACCATTATTACCTTCCTTTCTGTTTAGTTATTATTTTGTATTGACACAATTTATCTCCCTTTTCATTTATTTCTGTGCATTCTATAGATATTTATTTTCTGGGTATCATAGAGATTATGTAACATCCTAAAATTATAGCAACCTATTTTAAATTGAGATAAATTTAACTTCAGTTGCAAACAAAAACTGTACTCTTTTACTGCTTCACCCTCCTCTCACTTATATTATTGATATTTCAAATTATACACTGTGTACCCATTAACATAGAATTACTCTTACTTCATGCATTTATCATTTAATGTAGATAATATAAAGTGTATTTACAAGCCAAAATTACAAAAATACTGTTTTATATTTTCCTATGTAGTTACTTTTATCAAAGATTCTTTTTAATTTAATATGACTATGAGATACTGTCTAGTGTCCTTTGATTTCAGCCTGAAAGACTCCTTTTAGCACATCTTGTCAATTAGGTCCAGTGATAATAAACTCCCTCAGCTTTTTGTTATTTGGAAATATTAGCACTTAATATTACTCTACTGCCTTCTGGCCTCTAAGGTTACTACTGAGAAAAATTACCAATGTTTTTATTGAGATACCTTGAGAATTAAAAATCACTTATCTTCAGTTGTTTGCAACAATTACTCTATGCCTTTAGCTTTCAACACTTTCATTCTAATGTGTCTCAATATGGGTATTTTTTGGATTTATTCTTTTTGTAGTCCTTTGAGCTTCTCAATATGTATATTCAGTTATTTTCCTGATATTTGTAAAGTTTTCAGTCATAATTTCTTCAAATAATTTCTCTGCCTCTTTCTCCGTTCACCTCATGTGACTCACACAATGTGTATATTGGTCCACTTTATGGTGTCCCACAGTCACTTAGGTTCTGTTTCATTTTCTTCAGTTTTTTTTCTTTCTGCTCTTAAGACACAATAATTTCAAATGTCCTATTTTCAAGTTCACTGATTCTTTATTCTGCAAAGTCCTCCATTAAACAAATAACTGTGACAGTCTTTCAAAGCCATGAGCTCTGCTAGCAAACAGAATTTTCCCTAAGAGGGCTCAGGCAGTAATTTTTGTGGATTGTGCCAAGTTCAATTCTTGAAATCAGATTCTTCTCAGTCAGTCAGAAGGTGCCAAACATGCTGATGAGCAAGAATTGGAGCTTGGGTAAAATCTTGTAGTGGCCATGAATCACTGAGTGTTTGGGGTTTTAACTAATCAGAAACAGAGAAAAAAAGAAAAACCTTAAACTCATATAAAGTTTGAGAGAACATTAAAACAATGTACCAGAGCCCTGGCAATCTCAGAAACATTATTACATTTTGGGAGAGACACAAGATGCAAGGTTGAGTGTTTGGGCAGGTTTCCATGATGCAGTAGTTGTCAAGTTCACCAAAAGCATAACAGGTCCCCAGGGGAAAAAAAAACATGAAATTACCCTGCCCTCTCTACTCATTCTTCATATGGACAAGGGAGAAAGAAGCACTTGAATTATCAGGAGCTACCAAACCGTGGTTTTCATTCTGTGTCCTCTGCCAGAGAATAGTAGGTTGATGAGATGAGGAACACAGAGGATTAAAAATACACCTTCATAACTTCCTCCTTTCAACCTTTTGCACAAGTTTAGGAGTGACTGAGCATGGGTCACTTCAGTTGACAGTGGGAGGATGCCACCTCTGGTGTATCCTTCTCAGTTCACCCTATGTGAAAAGCACCCAATTTCTCCTTCTTCCTGCAGGGAGAAATGTCATGGCTGGGACACACAACACTGCTTCAGAAGCCAGAGTGGAGACATAAGTAAAACAAATATGAAAAGATTCTGCATGGTAAAAAACGGAAGGCAAACCAGCCAAGGGAGACACTGTGGTGAGTTCCTTGTATTTTCTTTTTGTCTTATATGCCTTGATATAATAAAATATCATCTAGACACATCAATGGGCACAGAAAAATAATTCCCCAACAAAAGCTTCTTTTTCTAGCCAGAAAGTCAGGAATGAGTAAGCCAAATAAGTCAAAAAATTTTTGATAAAAGTCTTGCTACTCCAGCCAAACACCACCAAATATACTCTGGCCCACTCCCACACTTGCCAACAGAGGTCACACGAATAGTAATAGTTTAGACTTCTGAACCCATGAGGCTATAAAGCATGTCCACTTCCACTTGGAAGTTACAGTGTGACTCTCCCCTTCTCTACTTGGAGGTTGCTAGAGTAGATCCTATGGAGAATCAGGTCTCTCACCATTTCCCAGTGGTAATGAGGCAAACCTCCCTGCTGTGTCAGTGAAAATCATGGCAGAAGACAGAATTCCCACCACCACCTAGCAGTAACAAGTAGCCACCCTCTACTTATGTTTGCAGAGTCAAAGTGAGGAACTTGGACTTCAATTTCTACCCACCAGTACTGAAGTGGCACCCCCATTTCCCTGCCAGAGGGAGGTCAGAAAAAGTAAACTAAAACATAAGGCTTAAATAAGATACAAATGCTCATAATATAATATAAAATGGCCACGTTTTAATTAAAAAATTATTAGTCACACCAAGAACCATAAAATTTCAACCTGAATAGGAAAACATAATCAACAGATGCCAACACTGAGATGATACAGATGTAAGAAACATCTGGCAAGGATTTTAAAGCAGATATTATAATGTCACCCCAGCCAAGAAATCAAAATTGTCAACATAAAATGGAAGATATAGAGAAAAATGGGAAATTTTAGAATTAAAAAGTACAGTAACAAAAAGCTCAATGAATGAGCACAAAAGAATAAAGGTAACAAAGAAAAAACAATAAACTGGAAGATAGAACAATAGAAAGTACATTCTCCAAACAGACAGCAAAGTAGATTTTAAAAAATACAATAGTCTAAGGTAACTGCAGCACTGTAAACAAAAATCTAAGTTTTTGTCATTAGAGCCCATGAAGAGAAAAAAAAAAAGTGTAAGAGTGAAAAAATGCTTGAAAAATATGTCTGAAATTTTCCAAAATTTAGCAAAAGACATAATGTTACAGATTGAGGGTGAATGAATCCCAACAAGAAAAACACAAAGATATCTACAAGAAGAACATCATAAATTAAACTTCTGAGACCAAAAGACCAAGAAAAACCTTGAAAGTAGCCGGAAGAAAATGTCATCTTATCTATGTATAGAGTAAAACCAATTTTAATGTCAGAGGATTTTTCATTTTTTTTTAAAACGAGGCCAGAAGAATGTGGCATAATATTATTGAAATGCTGAAAGAAAATTACTGTCAACCATAAATCCTATACCGAGTAAAAATATATTTTAGGAATAAAGGGAAATCAAAACATCCTCAAATGTAGGAAAACTAAGAGAATGTTTCACAAACAGATGTAATAACATTGGTAAAAGAAGTTCTCTAAACAGAAAGGAAATGACAGATAAAGAAACATTTGAACATCTTAAAAAAGAGAGACATGAACAAAATATGGGTAAACACATTATGCCATTTTCTTCATTTTTAAGTCTTATTTGATGGTTGAAGCAAAACTTATGAAAATATCTGTTATGCTTGTAAGTGTATGTAGAACAAATATTTAAGATGTTTATTTATAAGCAGAGGAGGGTAAAGGAATGTTTAAAAAAGAGAAAACTTCTACATTTGAATTGGTAAAATGACAATGCCAGTTGGACCTGATAAGTTATGTTTATAAAATGTAATATTTAGATGAACAGCTTAAAAAGCCATGCAAAGAGATAAAATAAAAGAGACTATAGGCAAATCACAATGGACTTCTAAACAGTATACAAATCATCAGCAAGAATGTAGGAAAAACAAATCAAAGCCATGAAAACCAGAGAAAATGGAAAACAAAAAAAATTAAATATCAGGCTGAAGCACTAATGTATCAAAAATTACATTTTTAAAGGGTCTGAATACACTGATGTAAACACAAAGATAGGCAGATTCAATAAAAAAAACCAACACAATAGTACAATGTGTGCAAGAAACTCACCACAAATATAATAATGTAAGCTGGTTGAAAGTGAAAGGATGAAAAATATACCATGCAAATACTAATTAAAGAAAAGCAGAAGCGGTTATATTAATATTATAAAAAATAGACTTTGGAGCAAAGAAAAGTATCATAGACACAGTGGAACATTATATGCCAATAAAAGGGGCAATCCCCTGAAAAGTCACAGTATTCTTAAATGTGGACGCAAGAAAAAACACTAGCAAAATTTATAAAGCAAAAACTGATAGAACTGAGTGGTGGAAGAGAAAAATCCACAATTATAGGTGGACACTTCAACATCTGTCTCCCAAAAACTGACAGAAAAACTAGACAGACAATCAGCAAGTACATAGAAGAAACCAACACCACTATCAGTCTAATAATATTTATAGAAAACAAACAGAACAGCAGAAACCACATTTACTCAAGCGTCCAAGGAACATACCAAGATAGTACATATCCTGTGTCATAAAACAAATATTAATAAATATAAATTAATTCAAGTTATTCAGTGCATGTTCTCCAACTAAAACTGAAGCAAACTAGAAATTAATAAGTAAAAGATAACAGGAAAATGAGCAAACACTTGGAAATTAAACAACATATTTCTAAATAACTCAAAGGTCAAAGAGAAAGTCACAGAAAATTAAAAAATAGAGTGAATTCCATGTAAATGAAAATACAACATGAAAATTTGTGGGACACACTTAAAGCAGTTGATAGAGAGAAATTTATAACATGACATACATATATAAGAAAATGGAAATTTCTCAATCAATTTCTAAGCTTTCACCTCAGGATAATAAAAGAAGAAAGTGAACCCAAAGTAAACAGACAAAAGGATATGGTAAAGTTAAGAACATAAATTAATAATTAGTAGAATTTAAAACAGTGCATCAAGGATATTGTCCTGTAATTTTCTTTCTTTTTGTGTGTATGTGTTCTTTTTGTTGTTGTTCTTGTATTTTTCTCTGGTTTTGGTAGCAAGGGTAATGCTGGCCTCATAGAATGAGTTTGGTTGAATACTTTGATTTCCATTATTTTGGAATAGTTTGAAGAGAACTGGTATTAATTCCTCTTTCAAGGTTTGATAGAATTCAGCTGGAAAGCCATACAGTCTTGGGCTTTTCTTTGTTGGAAGATTGCTGATTACTTCCTCAATCTCTTTGCTTGTTATTTGTCTATTCAAGTTTTCTACTTCTTCATGTTTCACTCATGGTAGTTTGTAAGTTTGTATGTGTCCAGAAATTTAACCATTTTGTCAAGACTTTAACACTTGTTGGTTTAAAGTTGTTCATAATAATCTCTAATAATTCTTTATATTTCTGTGGTATCAGATGTAATGTCTCCCTTTTCATTCCTGATTTTTGTTACTTGGGTCCTCTCTCTCTCTCTCTCTCTCTCTCTCTCTCTCTCTCTCTCTCTCTCTCTCTCTGTCTTTTGTTAACCTAACTAATATTTTTTCTATTTTGTTTATCTTCACACACAAAAAAAACAAGTTTTTGTTTTATTGATCTTTTGTATCATTTGGGGGGTCTCTTTTTCACTTGTTTCTACTTTGATCTTATTTATTTCTATCTACTACCTTTAGGATTGGACTGTCTTTGTTTTTCTAGTTCTTTGAGGTGTAGCATTAGGTTGTTCATTAAAAACATTCAACAAAATACTAGCAATCAGAATACAGCAACACATCAAAAAAATTATACACCATGATCACGTGGGATTCATCCCAGGGATGCAAGGATGGTTCAACATATGCAAGTCAGTAAATGTGGTACACTACATCAAGAAAATCAAAGAGAAAAACCATATAAGTATCTCAATAGATTGAAAAACATTTGACAAAATTCAACAGTCCATATGGTAAAGACTCTCAGCAAATTAGGTGTAGATGAAAATAATATCAACACAATAAAAGCCATATACCACAAACCAATCACCAATATCACCCTTTATGGGGAAAAGCTGAAAGCTTTTCCCTTGAAAATGGGAACAAGAATGCCCACCCTGGAAGTGCTAGCCAGAGCAATCAGGCAAGAGAAAGAAATAAAGGGCATCCAAATTGAAACAGATGAAGTGAAAATGCCCCTGTTGGCAGATGAAATTAATTTATTATATAGAAAAACCTAGAAACTGAACCAGAAAAATCCTAGAGCTGATTGACAATTTCAGTAATATTGCAGGATAAAAAATTAACACCCCAAAATCACTAGCATTTTTATAATTCAATAACTAACTAGCAGAAAATGAAATCAAGAAAGCAAGCCCATTTAAAATAGTCACCCAAAATTAAAATACCTCAGAATCAATTTAACAAAGGATGTAAAAGATCCCTACAATGAGAACTACAAACCACTACTGAAAGAAATTAAAGATGACAGAAAAAGATGGAAAGACATCCCATGCTCTTCGATTGGAAGAATTAATATTATGAAAATGTCTATACTACCCAAAGCAAACTAAACATTCAATGCAATCCCATCAAAACACCAATGACATTCTTCACAGAAACTGAAAAACCAATCTTCACATTCATATGAAACAACAAAATATCCCAAATAGCCAAAGCAATCTTGAGCAAAAAAAAATTAAGTCGGAAGCATAACATTACCTGACTACAGATTATACTACAAAGCTATAGTAACCAAAACAGTATGGTATTGGCATAAAAATAGACACTTGGACCAATGGAGAAGAATTGAGAACCCAGAAATCACCCTCAAGCTTACAGCCAACTGATATTTCACAAAGGCAACAAAAACCTACATTGGGGAAGAGACTGCCTCTTCAGTAAGTGGTGCTGGGAAAATTAGATATCCATATGCAGAAGAATAAAACTAAACATGCGCCTCTCACCATATATTGAAATCAACTCAAAATGGATTAGAGACTTAAGTATAAGACCAGAAACTGTAAAATTTCTAAGGGAACATATGGGTGAAACACTTCAGGAATTAGGTCTGGTCACAGACTTTATGAACATGAGCCCAAAAGCACAAGCAACAAAAGAAAAAATAAATAAATGGGACTGTATTGAACTACAAAGCTTCTGCATAGCAAAGAAAACAATCAACAGAGTGAAAAGAGAGAGTGGGAGAAAATTTTTGCTAAGTATGCATCCACCAAGTGATTAATATCCATAATATACTACGAACTCAAGCAATTGTATAGTAAAAACCCAAATAACCCAATTAAAAAATGGGCAATGGAGCTGAATAGACATTTTTCAAAGGAAGACATACAAATTGCCGACAGGTGCATGAAAATCTGCTCAACATCACTACTCATCGGGGAAATGCAAATTAAAACCACAATGAAATATCACCTCACCCCAGTTAGACAGACTATAATCAAAAAGATGGAGAATAACATTCCGGTGAGGATGTGGACACAAGAGGGTGCTCCTATACTGTTAGTGGGACTGTAAATCAGTACAAACACTATGGAAAAGAGTATGGAGGTTTCTCAAACACCTACAGATAAATCTTCCATATAATCCAGCAATCCCACTTCCGTTTATATATCCAAAGGAATAGAAATCATCATGTCGAAGGGATACCTGCACTCCCATATTCATAGCAGCTCTGTTTACAATAGTCAAGATATAGAGCCACCCTAAATGCCCATCGATGGATGACTGGATAAGGAAAACGTGGTAAATATACGCCATGGAATACTACTCTGCCATAAAAAAGAATGAAATTCTGCCATTTGCAACAACATGGATGAGCTTAGAGAAACTTAGGTTGAGTGAAATTAGCAAAGCACAGAGAGATAAATACCACATGTACTCACTCATAAGTGGGATCTAAGAGAAAAGGAAGGAAGGAAAAAAAGACCACAGTAGTACATTGGATTTGTAGAGGGAGAGAGCATACCTAGGGACACAAAGTGGAGTGGGGGAATGGAGGATGGGGAGGGAGGCTGGGGGTAATTGGGTGGGGGATACAGGGTATAGTCGCAATTTGTGGTAATGGGCATGCTGCCAGTATGGATCTGGCCATAATATCTTGGGCAGGAGTGGTGACAATCAGTTTTGTACCCCATGAATATTCATACCCAATAAACAAATAAATAAAACTTTGATAGTGCTGATATTTATGTGGTACAGAGTGATATTTTCACACATATATACACTGTATAATGTTATAATCAGGGTAATTAACATATCAATCATCACAAACATGTATCTTTTTGTGTGTGTGTTGAGAATGTTACAACTTTTTTCTAGCCATTTGAAAATATCCAATAAATTGTTCTTAATTGTAAACGTTTAGTACTACTATAGAACTCCAGAATTTATTCTTCCTTTATAGCTGAAATTTTCGATCTGTTCACTAATTTCTCCTTTTTCTTTCCTCCCCTTAGTCTTTTAAACCTCTAGTAACCATTATTTTGCTATCTTTTTCTAAAAGTTCAACTTTTTAAGCTGCCGTATATAAGTGAGAACATGCAACATTTATCCTTCTGTGTCTGACTTATTTTACTTAACATAATCTTTTAGTCTTATTCATGTTGCCACAAATGACAGGATTTTATTCTTTTTTATGCCAGAGTAATATTCCGTTGTGTATAAATAACACATTCTCATTATCTAATCATTTATACATATACACTTAGGTTGATTCCATACCTTGGCTATTGTGAATAGTGCTGCAATAAACATAAGGCTGCAAATATCTCTTTGGTATGCTAATTTTAAGAAAAACTTTATACATACAGGCAAGATTAATGTAGATTTTATATGGAAAGAGAAAGAAATTAAAATACATAAATTCACTTTGAAAAAAATGGGTGAGATTAGTCTATCTGATTTCAAGAACTGTTATGTGTCTACATTAATTAAGACTTTAGTATTGTGGAAGGGATAGATGCATTCATCAGTGGAATAGAATAAAGATGCCAGAAATAGACCTACAGAAGCATGTCCAGCAGGTTTTTGAAAAAATTTTTAAGAATATTCCATGAAGGGAAGATAGCTTTTTCAAAAACTTGTGTTGGAACAGTTGGGGATTCATAGTGAAAGAAATTAATTTCAAACAAAAGTTCAACCATTTTACACAAATGAATTCAAAATAAGTTATGGATTCAAATGTAAAATTTAAACCTATGAAACTTAGAGAAAATAATAGAAGAAACAATTTTGGGGAGCTGTACATGGGCAAAGAGTTCTTAACTTGATACCTAAAACATAATCCATAAAAGACACAATTGATAGATTAGATTTTATCATGGAATTAAAGATTTTATTTAATGAAGGACTCTATTAAGATAATAAAAGAATGTGGAAAAAGAGACTGGCAGAAATATTTGAAGGTGCATGCTCAACAAAGGACAAATACACTGCATATGAAAGAATAATAAAAACTCAATAGTAAAAGAAAAAGTAATCCAATTAGAAAATGGGTAGTTTCAAAGATGAGGAGATACAGACTGGAAATAAGTTCATGAAAACTACATCATCATCATTATGAGCCATTTGGGAAATGCAAATTAAAATCACAATCAGATGTTGTTACACACTTATCAGAATAGCAAAAATAACAGCTAACATGATACTCAATGGTAAAAAGTTGAAAACTTATTTTCTCAGATCATGAATAAGACAAAAATGCCTACCTATGCCACTAAATTTGTTTGTTAGTAGTTTGATGGACTCTGTAGTGTTTCCTACATATAAGATGATGTCATCGGCAAACAGAGACAATTTTACTTCTTATCTTAATTGGATGTTTTCTTATTTGTCTCTTATTTCTTTCTTTCTTTCTTTCTTTTTTTTTTTTTTTTTTTGTCTGTTGTCAGACCGGCCGCACCACGCTCAGCCAGTGAGCGCTGTGAGTGCACCAGTCATCCCTATATAGGATCCGAACCCGCGGCGGGAGCGCTGCTGCGCTCCCAGTGCCACACTCTCCTGAGTGCACCACGGGCTTGGCCCTCTTATTTCTTTCTTATTTCTATATTTTCTGGCTAAGACATTCAGTACTATGGTGGAATACAGTAAAGAGCCCAGAAATAAAGCCACACACTTTGGTCAATTGATTTTCAACAAAGGTAACAAGAAAACACAATGGGAAAAGGAGATCATCTTCAATAAATGGTGATGGGACAACTGGATATCTACATGCAAAAGAATGAATTGGACCCTTATCTCACCCGATATACAAAAATAAATTTTATTGGTGTGAGCTAAAAATAAATAAATAAATTCACACACACACACACAAAAAAAAAAAAATGGGGGGGGGGAAGAAGGCATAACAACTACAATTCCTTGAAGTTGATACGACAAGCAAACAGAAAGGACATTGTTGGGTGGGAGAAAGGAGAGGGAGGAGGGAGGGAGGTTTCAGTAATGGGCCACAATAATCAACCACATTGTATATCGAAAAAATAAAATTTAAAAGAGAGAGAGAGAGAGAGAGAGAGAGAGAGAGAGAGAGAGAGAGAGAGAGAGAGAGAGAGAGAGAGAAAGAGAGAGAG